>NC_066519.1:20098309-20233309 GCF_024679095.1 Eriocheir sinensis
CCTGAACCAAATATACGCAATAAAATGATAGATAAAGATGGATAAAGATATTTAGTAGATAGTGAGGGTACGTAAGAAGTCCCTAACAACAACAACTGGACTAAAATGAAATGAAGGAAAACCTGACCCCAATATACGCAATAAAATGATAGATAAAGACGGATAAAGATATTTAGTAGATAGTGAGGGTATGTAAGAATTCCCTAACAACAACAGGTAACCGGATCCACCTGGCAGGACCCTTAGTGGTAATTAGTTATCTTACCTGTCCGCCTCGACGCACCTAACCCAAAGTAAATGTCACCCGAGAGGTCAAGGCCACGGGGAGCACAGGTAGAGAGGGGTTTAAGGGTGAAGGCTACCGACAAGACCCTCACATTTCGAAGCTAACCTCTCCTCAGGACACTCCGGAATTTATTTAGTTGACCTCTCCTCAGGCAACACTATTCTATTTGATTTTGTGGAAGCAGTATTTGGCAGGTCGCGTATTTCCCTTTTCTGTACGGGTATGTGGCGCCCACTCACTCATGAATAAGTCAGGTCAGGTCAGGTCAGGTAAGGTTAGGTCCTGATAGGTTAGGTTAGGTTAGGTTTGGTTAGGTTTGGTTTGGTTTGGTTTGGTTAGGTTTTGTTTTGTTTTGTTTTGTTTTGTTTTGTTTTGTTAGGTTAGGTTAGGTTTGGTTTGGTTAGGTTAGATTAGGTTAGGTTAGGTTAGGCTAGGTTTGGTTTTGATTAGGTTAGGTTAGGTTTAGTGTGTGTGTGTGTGTGTGTGTGTGTGTGTGTGTGTGTGTGTGTATAGTGTAATAGGCGAAATCACAATGAGAGAATTTCCCAGAACACCCCGTGGTTAGTTTCGAAGGTACAGCCGGGCGTCTTCACTCAGGGACCACATACCCGTAGATAGTGGGAATATGCTAGAGGGCCTTTTTGTATTCTGTTTTGTTTCTGCTCTTTGACCTGTTTCCTTTACTGTAAAAACTATTGTTCGGGGGCGAGAGAGATGACAATGCTGAGTGTTTAAAGATGAAGTGTAAGTAATAAATAATGTAAAATATGTATTGCGAAGCGGAATGAGGTTATGCTGTTTATAGAAATTAGCCAAACAGCAATAGAAGAAAGCGTAGGAAGAGAAATATACCTGTTTCTTATACAAATAAACAAAACAATACCAGGAAAAACGTACAGAGAGAAACGAACTTATGCCGCTGATACAAACAACAACAACAAAAAAAAAAAAAAGAACACGGAACAAAAACAAATAACATAATAAGAGCGTACGACTAAAACAAATAACAAATAATGAGAGCATACAGCAGAAACAAATAACAACAAGAAGAAAAGGTATGCACATAATAAATTCTGTTAATAAATAAACTCGCCCAGTCAATAAAGGGCGTTAAAGGTCACTGTTTCATATGTAACTGACAAGTACCTTCAGCAGTAACATAGAGCAAGAAAGACGGAAACATATATAAATTGTCCTTGTCACTCCTCCTCCTTATTTTCATTTTGTCACATTTTCTTTCTCCTTACTTAACCGGCACTGTCCTTTTTTTTCTCTTTTTTTCTTACTTTATTGATACCGTTTTAATCTTTTTTTCTTACTTATTGATACCGTCTTAATCTTTTTTTCTTACTTTACTGATACCGTCTTAATCTTTTTCCTTACTTTATTGATACCGTCTTAATCTTTTTCCTTACTTATTGATACCGTCTTAATCTTTTTTTATTACTTTATTGATACCGTCTTAATCTTTTTTTTATACTTTTTTCTACTTCCATTATTACCAGTCTTTTTTTTCTTCAGTCTCTTTTGTCACATTTTTTCTCCTTACTTTAACGTCACTGTCTTATTTTTTTCCCCCCTGCTTTATTGATACTGTCTTATTCTTTTTTTTTCTTTCCTTACATTATTGCCAGTCTTATTTTTGTTTTGTTCTTCTGTCTCTTGTCACATT
Organism: Eriocheir sinensis; assembly: GCF_024679095.1. Taxonomy (NCBI): domain Eukaryota; kingdom Metazoa; phylum Arthropoda; class Malacostraca; order Decapoda; family Varunidae; genus Eriocheir; species Eriocheir sinensis. Next base: position 20,100,268 of record NC_066519.1, read on the forward strand.
TTTTTATCTCCTCACCGTCACTGTTTTTCTTCCTCCTTCATTGATATACAACCTTAGTCTTTTTATTTTCACCCTACAATATTGCCAGTCTTATTATTTTTCTTCTTTCTCGTTCGTCACACTTTTTCTCCTCACAGATAACACAGCTAGCGAGACCTTCCCTATATACTTAAACACAGGGCGCCAGTAGGCCAGACTCTATTATATGACTTAGACTTATCATAATGTTTTTCTCTTACTTATTACTCCTTATTACACCCGCTGCTATTGATCTTCGCAGTCTCCCCTTGCTGGTTTAGGGGCAGGGGACACACACACACACACACACACACACACACACACACACACACACACACCATAACTAGGAAATGTTGGGGAATTCTTACGTATCCTTTCTGTCTAATATCTATCTTCTGATCTATCTTGATCTATCTCATATTTATCTATCTATTTATTCACCTGTCTATATTTACTTATCTCCCTATCTATCTAGCTCTCTATTCATCTATCTGTCTATCTCCTTTTCTATCTATTTGTATCTATCCATCTATCTATCTATTCGTCTATTTATCTATCTATCTGTCTGTCTTATTCACTTCCTACTTATCGAATTTCTTTTTTTATATGTATAAGAAAATGTGATTAAAATGAAAAGAGACGAAGCGGGGTTTTAAAGATTTTTCGCAAACGTGACTTTAAAACACAACGAAGCCGTCAACATCTTTAGCGATATATTTATTTCTTCGAAGATTTCTCCCTCGCCAAAAACAGCCGTCACTATTATTATTCTTTTCTTTTATTTCTATTGGTTAAAAGAAAAGAAGGAGAAAAGGAAAGGAAGTGAAATGATCGAGTGAAAGGCGACTGATTTTTCCTCTCTCCCTCTCTCTCTCTCTCTCTCTCTCTCTCTCTCTCTCTCTCTCTCTCTCTCTCTCTCTCTCTCTCTCTCTCTCTCTCTCTCTCTCTCTCTCTCTCTCTCTCTCTCTCTGAGAGAGAGAGAGAGAGAGAGAAAAAAAATATTTGGTGTGATATTAGATACACCTACGTATTGATCTTACATGTTGTCCTCCTCCTCCTCCTCTTCTTCCTCTTCCTCCTCCTCTTCCTCCTCTTCTCCTAACAGAGGCACATGATCTTCCTTGCAGTCTTACTTATGTCTATTTCCCCTCCTCCTCCTCCTCCTCCTCCTACTCCTATTCCTCCTCCTCTTCCTCCTCCTCCTCCTCCTCTGATGACAAATGGGCGTTCTTAATTACAGTTGCATACGTGATGGAACGTAAACTATTAAAATTGTAGACGTTTTCTCTTTTTTTCCTTTTATACGTTATTGAAATCACAAGAACCAAACACACACACACACACACACACACACACACACACACACACACACACACACACACACACACGCACACAGGATGAAATGAGTTTTGGATGAAATTAATTAATTATCCTAAGGGGTAAGAACCTATTTTTAACCCCTTTTAGGAAATGAAGAAAATGGAGGGAAAATAGAAGAGGAGAAGGAAGGGGGGGGGGGGTAGGAGGACGAGGAGGAGGCCAGTTTTTTTCTACTCCACTCTTCTTACTTTTTTTTCTCTCCACTTCTTCATTTCTTCTCCATTTCCTCTTCTTTTTCTCCCTTCTATCATGCTCAGTTCCCCGTCTCCTCTTTCTTTGCCCTCTTTCTCTATCATTATTTTCAGTGTAACCCTTTTAGTCTCTTTTTCCACAACGTTATTTTTTTAAATTTTCCTCTTCCTTCTTTCCTCCTTACTTTATCTAACCTTTTTTTCCCACCTCATTCTTAATTTCCATATTTCTTTCGTCGTTATTCTTTAATTTTTCATTTTTTTATAATTTTCTTTCCTTACTGTTTGTTTTGTTTGTTCCCTGCCGCCTCTTTCCTCCTTTCTTCCCTCTAATTCTTCCCTCCTCTCTCTTTTCCCTTTCAATATTGTCTCCCCTTTCAATTTCTAATATTACTTTTCTTATCATTATCTTTTCTACTATTTTCTTTATATTTTTTCCTCCTGTCCTTCTCCCTTTTTTTTCTTAACCTCAATTTTCTATATTTCACAATCTTTAATTTTCCTCTTTTTGCCAATTTTCCTATTTTTCTCATTTCTTCCTCCTCTTTTCCTCCTTTCCTCCGCTCTCCTCCTCCTCCTACCTTTCCTACATAAATTCCATGCAGTTTTTCCATGCTGCATGGTTCTTTTTCTTTTCCTGCCAGCTTTGGCTGGAGGGATGGCGGGGTGGGGAGGAGCCTTCGCCTTTGCTGTCCTTCATCTTCCACCTTTGATTAGATAGTTAGTGTAGCTTGTCACAAACAGCCTCGTAAGGACCAGCAGGTCTGCTGTTGTTTGTTCTTCCTTTGTGTTCCCTTTGTGTTCCCCGGCCGCACTGTGTTCCTCCGGGGTTTGATTTCACTTCGTTTTCTCTGTTTTCCAGGAAACGGGCTCTGTGTTGTTTTCCCACTTCGTTATACCACTTTTGAAGGCTCGCGTCTCTCTCTCTCTCTCTCTCTCTCTCTCTCTCTCTCTCTCTCTCTCTCTCTCTCTCTCTCTCTCTCTCTCACGCACACGCACACGCACACGCACACACACACACACACACACCACAACATGATCTCACAACACCTACATCAACTCAGACTGTTCACAACCTTCCACCCACTCAGCCACCCATCCACTCAGTCATTCATCCAGTCACCCAGCCAGCCACTCGGCCACCCATCCACTCAGTCATTCATCCAGTCACCCAGCCAGCCACTCAGCCAGGCAGTCACCCAGCTGTGCCAAGGCCGTTCGCCCACACCGCAGAAAGGCAATAAAGCTCGACCACTGGCAGACATACTCGACAAAGCACTCTGTTATTATTATTCCCTTTGTCTCTGTCTGCCCACACATTGCTTTCGCTAAACACTCGCTTCATTAGGTAGGCTTCTGTTTGATTAGATTCGTGTCGTATTCCTCCTTCCTGTCGTGTGGTAAGGCTGTCTCGGATATCACACTCGCATTAACCACTAACCTTTCCTCTTTTCTTCTTTCTATTTCTTCCCTCCTCTCTCTTTTCCCTCTCAATATTGTCTCCCCTTTCAATTTCTAATATTCATTTTCTTATCATTATCTTTTTCTACTATTTTCTTTATATTTTTTCCTCCTGTTCTTCTCCGTTCTTCATTACTTTTTCTTACTTTCCTCCGTTTTTCCTCCTCTCCTTCTCCCTCTTTTTTCTTAACCTCAGTTGTCTTTATCTCACAATCTTTAATTTTCCTTATTTTCGTCAATTTTTCCTGTTTATTTCATTTCTTTCCTCCTCTTTTCCTCCTTTCCTCCGCTTTCCTCCTTCTCCCCGGCCGCGCTGTGTTCCTCCGGTGTTTGATTTCACTTCGTTTTCCGTATTGCTTTCAGTAAAGAGGGAATGATGTCAAGGAGAGGCTCTATAAACAGGTACAAAATGTTATGAAATGAGCACGTATGCCTATGTACCTGTCTGTCTGCCCGCCTGTCCAACAATCTCGAATATCATACTCGCATAGACTAATAAACTACTACTCATACTGCTTACTGAAAAGAGGAGATGCTGTCAGGGATAAAGCCATATATACACAGGTACAAAACATTATGAAACGAATACATGTGACTGCCTGCTTACCTGTCACACAATTCTCGGATAACATACTTGCATTGCTTATTGGAAAGAGGGAATTATGTCAGAGAGAAAGATAATTAAACAGGTACAAAAATTATGATGCGAAAACACATGCCCGCCTACGTGTATCCCTACCCACTTGTCACACACATCTCGAATAACATACTCGCTTTGCTTATTGAAAAGAGGGAGTAATATCAGTTAGAAGGCTATTTAAAAAGGTACAAATCATTATGAAACAAGAACGTATGCCTATCAACCTGTCCGCCTGTCTACCTGTTGAACAAATCTCGAATGTCAGACTCGCATTGCTTATTAAAACGAGGGAATCATGTCAGGGAGAAAAATTATGTTTAGAGGTAGGAAGCATTATGAAGCGATAACGTATGCTAATCTACCTGTCTAAGTACCTGTCACACACACACACACACACACACACACACACACCTGTAGCCCCCCACACTCGTACCTACGCTCCCCTCCCCCTCCCTTTAAACACACACACCTATACACACCGCAACGTCTAGCAACACACATTAGCAATCCTGTTTGCCTCGCGCGGTTCCTGTTCTCCGGCGGCGTCATTTGCATACAATTACCATCGCTCTGAATTCATTAATATCTGAGGGAAATTAGGCGTAACGGATGGAGGCAATAATTTCGTTCGGTTCCCGGAAAACACTTATATACCTGTGCTGTATTTAAACATTTACAGGGGTCTTATACGCGTGTTCTGAACCTGAGATGAAGGATATGTTACTGTTTTTATTTTTTTATTTTTAAGACGGATATATATTCAAGGTAACATACGATTTTGTGAGCAGTATGAATGGTATGAATGACGAATGATAAGACTGCATACGGAAGCCTTATTTGCATGTCCAGATACTGAAGTGTGAAATATGCATTGGTTAATATGGTGATGGATATGGACAGAGAAACATACGACTTCATGGAGAGTATAAATGGCGTATAACATGCAAGATAACACGTGCTGGGATGGAGACAAAAGAGAAACACTGCATCATTACAACAACGATAAAGAAAAAAGCTTGCCTGTGAAAAAGAAAAGACTAACATAATATAAAAGAAGAAAAAACTAAACAAAAGTGAGGTATGATTTTTTAACGGAAAATACGTGTTCATGTGTTGGGTACGACGCGTTTGAACTGGGAAATGTATACACTGTTGATATTTATTTTTCACACTAAAGGATGTGGCCCAGAGGCAAAAAAGATAAAAAAAAAAATGATACATAAAAGCTCGGTGGTGCAACATTTGTGAATCAAGTGTATTTTGTTTTGCTGAATTTACAATACACACACAAAGGGTTGGAGAGAAGGTGAGAGAAAAAGTATGAAAACGATGAAGATGAGGTGAAATAGGGCATGAAAACGATGAAGATGAGGTGAAATAGGGCATGAAAACGATGAAGATGAGGTGAAATAGGGCATGAAAACGATGAAGATGAGGTGAAATAGGGCATGAAAACGATGAAGATGAGGTGAAATAGGGCATGAAAACGATGAAGATGAGGTGAAATAGGGCATGAAAACGATGAAGATGAGGTGAAATAGGGCATGAAAACGATGAAGATGAGGTGAAATAGGGCATGAAAACGATGAAGATGAGGTGAAATGGGGAATGAAAACGATGAAGATGAGGTGAAATAGGGCATGAAAACGATGAAGATGAGGTGAAATGGGGCATGAAAACGATGAAGATGAGGTGAAATAGGGCATGAAAACGATGAAGATGAGGTGAAATAGGGCATGAAAACGATGAAGATGAGGTGAAATAGGGTATGAAAACGATGAAGATGAGGTGAAATAGGGTATGAAAACGATGAAGATGAGGTGAAATGGGGTATGAAAACGATGAAGATGAGGTGAAATAGGGTATGAAAACGATGAAGATGAGGTGAAATAGGGCATGAAAACGATGAAGATGAGGTGAAATAGGGCATGAAAACGATGAAGATGAGGTGAAATAGGGCATGAAAACGATGAAGATGAGGTGAAATGGGGCATGAAAACGATGAAGATGAGGTGAAATAGGGTATGAAAACGATGAAGATGAGGAAATGTAAAAAAAAGGGCATGAACACGATGAAGATAATGAGGTCGTGATGATGAAAGTGAGTTAGAGGAACATGAGGAAAATGAAAACTTGGGCTAACTTTCATGTTTTTTTTAGGTCATCTTAATCTCCCCTTTCCTCCTTCTCTATCTCCATAATTCGCCTTTTCCATACAATTCTTCTTTTATAATTTTCTCCCATTTTAATCCAAGTCCTTTCCTCCTCCTAGTTTTCGTGTAAGTATATTTTTTTTTGTATTTTAATCTCCCTTTTCCTCCTTCTCCATCTCCCTAATTCGCCTTTTCCATACAATTCTTCTTTTATCATTTTCTCCTATTTTAACACATTTCCTTTCCTCCTCCTAGTTTTCGTCTAAGTTTATTTTTTTCTGCCTCTTAATCTCCCTTTTCCTCCTTTCTTATTTACTTCATTCGTTTTTTTTTCCATATGTTTCTCCCTTTTCTTCTTTCTTTCTTTTCACACTATTAACTTTACTCCCATGTTCATCTAAGGTTGTTGTTTTCTTTCTCTTAATCTCCTTTTTCCTCCTACTTCAATAAACTTCATTCACTTATTCCTGCACTTCTCACTTTCTCCTTTCCTCCTCTTCCACTCTTTCCCTTTCCTCCTCCTCTTCGTACCCTCAAACACTCCTGATATCCTCTGAGCCACTATTTTTCAGCTTTATGGAACGATACACATTTGAAGATCAACTTGAGAGGAACAAGAAAAGTAATCCAGAGCCAGGTGGTGCGAGCTAATTAAGTCTCATTAGCATAAGGTACTTTCAATAATCCCACCTGCTCTACTCTTAATCAAGGTACTGAAGGTGAAAGTTAGGGCGTAGGAAGAGATTTACGCCCGCAAACTTTACGCTCAAGAGTAGGATATTGAAGATGCGAGTTACCATATTTTACGCCTTTGAGATTTACGCTTAAAGGTATATAAAGTTAACCAGGTGAAGATTTGGTATATATTAAGGTCTTTATGCTCATGATTAAGGTATTGTTAGTGACATTTTTGGTTTCGCAGGTTCATGGTTGTCATTTTTATGGGCAACGAAAGAATAAATGAAATGTTTTTTTTTTTTACGTATTATTGTGTTATTTTCTGTGTATTTTAATTTCCTTCCTTATTTCCCAAGCTGTCGAATACTTTTCCACGTAGAGGCAGCAGGATATTAAAACGTAAATATACATCTTTCCTCACTCATTCCTCCTCCTCCTCCTCCTCTTCCTCTTTACTCCTCCTCCTCCTCCTTCGATTACTCCTACTACTACTATTTCTCCCACTCCTCCTCCTCCTCTTCCTTTTTCCTCTTTACTATTTCCTCCTCCTCCTTCGACTACTGCTACAACTACTACTTCTCCTCCTCCTCCTCCGATTCTTCCTTCTTTTCCTGTTCCTCCCTCTCTTCCACGTCTTCCTCCTCTCTCTTCTCTTTTACCGTCTGCCAATTTATCTCCCTCCATCTTTCCTCCATCTCTCTCTCTCTCTCTCTCTCTCTCTCTCTCTCTCTCTCTCTCTCTCTCTCTCTCTCTCTCTCTCTCTCTCTCTCTCTCTCTCTCTCTCTCTCTCTCTCTCTCTCAAGGTATAATGTAGTCGTGTCGCCGAATGTATAACAGCACACACACACACACACACACACACACACACACACACACACACACACACACACATACACGCACAGACAGACACGTAAGGGAGAATAATAATCTTTTGATGACTCCGGAAAGTAAATTATATATTCATCGCGTCTTCCCTCAATTTGAAATTATTTAATATGAAAATTGGATCCTCGCTCCCATCAATGTAACTCTTTATTTAATCAACCTTCCCACTCACCTGTCACTGCACCCGGAACCTGGAATTCTTAAACATGTGAAATTCGTTTTTACTGATCTTTAAAACTAATCAGTATTCTTAAACCTCTTTCCATTAAGTCTTATATATTATTTTAAAACCAATCAGTATTTTTAAACCTCTTTCCATTAAGTCTTATATATTATTTTAAAACCAATCAGTATTCTGAAACCTCTTTCCATTAAGTCTTATATATTATTTTACAGCCAATCAGTATTCTTAAACCTCTTTCCATTAAGTCTTATATATTATTTTAAAACCAATCAGTATTCTGAAACCTCTTTCCATTAACTCTTATATATCTTTAAACGTAACCAGATATTCCTAAATCCACCCTATTCATTTTGTTATTGATTTTTAAACCTAACTCACTATCAAATTTGCTCTATTCATTGATACTTATCTTTAAACCTAAGATGTTACATTTAAATCCCTTCCCATTCATTCTGCCAATACCATATTTACTATACTACTATATTTAAATCTCTCATTACTTTTGTCTTCATCTTTAAACCTAACTAGATTTTCACAAACCTGTCCCAATCACTTTGTCTTCATCTCTGAACATAACTTACTATTTTTAAACCTGTCTCATTACTTCCATCATTCATCTTTAAACCTAATTAACTATTCTTATACCTGTCCCACTACTTCTGTCAATGGTCTTTAAACCTTGTAACTACTATTCCTAAAACTCTTCCATTCATTCTGTCTTGATCTAGAATTCTTAAGCCTGTCACATTATCTTGATTCTCACACCTAACCTGCTATTTTTCAACCTGTTCGATTCACTCTGTCTTCATCTTTAAACCTAACATATTATTTCTAAGCCTGTTCCAAACATACTATCTTCATCTTTAAGAAAACCTGCTATTCTTAACCATGTCTTATTTCTTCTATCATTCATCATTAAACCTAACTTACTATTCTTAAACCTGTCCCATTACTTCTGTCAATCGAATCTAAACCTTGTAACTACTATTAATAAAACACTACCATTCATTCTGTCTTGATATGGTATTTTTAAGCCTGTCACAGTGCCTTGATTCTGACACATAACCTGGTAATCTTAAACCTGACACACACCTATCCTGCTCTTACTGAACCTGTCACACGCACTCTTCCTTCGTTTCCACTCCTTCTTTTCCCTGGCTTCCCTTCCCTGCTCTTATATCTTCCTTTCACGTCTTTATGCCATCGATTATTCCATGACCATTTTCTCTTTTCCCTCTTAATTAATTGTCTTGATCTAGAATTCTTAAGCCTGTCACATATTCTTGATTCTCACACCTTACCATGGAGTCTTAAATCTGACCCACATAACCTATTCTGCTCTTACTTAATCTGATACACTCAATCTTCCTTCGTTTCCACTCCTTTCCTTGGCTTCCCTTCCCTGCTCCTCAATCTTCCTTTCACGTCCTTATCTCATCGATTTTCCATGACCATTTTCTCATTTCTCTCTTAAATCTCAATCCTCGGCCCCCTAACCTTTAATTTCTTCATTACCCTTCCTTTCCCCGCCCTTAAATCTTCATTTCCTAGACCTAACCCTTTATTCCCACGCCCTTCCTCCCATACATTCTCTCCTATCATCAGAATCATAACTTGTAACACGTCATTCTCACCTATATCATTTCTCCTAACTAATTTGTACCTACGTATACATTCTTTTCTTTAACCTCTTTTTCCTGAGCCTCAAATCCCTATTCTCTGGACCTAACCCTATATTTTCACATCCTTTTTTTCCCCATACATTCACCCCTATCATACCTTTCCCATCTATATTATTTCCCATACCTAATTCGTACTTACATATCCATTCTTCATTAGGCTCGTTTCTTTCACCCTCAATTCTCCATTCTCTTGACCTAAACCCATATTCTCACACCCTTTTCCCCGTACATTTCCCACCTACCATGCCACTCACACCTACATCATTCTTCATAAATAATTCGTACTTACATATACATTCTTCATTATTCTCGTTTCCTTCTCCCTCAAATCTCCATTCTCTTGACCTAACCCTATACTTTCACGCCCCTTACCCTCATGCATTCCCCACGTATCATGCCATTCACACCTTTGTCATTCCTCGTAAGTAATTCCTCCCCCCTGGTTTTACACTTCATTCCCTGTAACGTATGTCCACTCACTCACCCCCCCCCCCCACACACATTTCTGTTTAGCTTTTCCTTCCTACAGTCTCAATTCCTTTACACTACAAGCTCACCCGCCTTGTCACATTCACACACACGCAAACACACACACACACACACTCACATATCTGCTTCCTACCTGCTGACTCTTTCTATCCACTCCACTCTGATTTACACCTGTCCCAGCCATCAGTCATCAGGTTCAAGGCTTTCCGAGAGTTAGATCAGCAGACAGGTAATATAGGAGATACACGGGATATAATTTCGTTGTTGATGTATAATGATTTCCGCTGTGCATATGTGGTTGTGAGATAGATGGATAGATGGGAAGATAGATAGATAAACAGACAGACAGATAGATAGAGAGAGAGAGAGAGAGAGAGAGAGAGAGAGAGAGAGACACATTCATAATATTGTGAGGCGAAACATTTGTTAAAATATAAAGTTGTGAAACGTATACACGCACGAGCAAACACGAACACAAACACTCACAAACAAATAGAGAAAGTGTATTTTCTATTATAATATCTCTTTCTATATAGCTATCTTTCTTCTTTTGTCTATTTATCTATCTATCTATCTACCTACAACCTACTCATTCTCCCGTCCTTTCCTCCCTTTTCCCATTTTCCCTGCCTGTGTTTCTGTTTATGTATCTCTGTCTGTATTTCTGTCTCTCTCTCTCTCTCTCTCTCTCTCTCTCTCTCTCTCTCTCTCTCTCTCTCTCTCTCTCTCTCTCTCTCTCTCTCTCTCTCTCTCTCTCTCTCTCTCTCTCTCTCTCTCTCTCTCTCTCTCTCTCTCTCATTCTCCCTCTCTCTCATTCTCCCTCTCTCTCTCATTCTCCCTCTCTCTCATTCTCCCTCTCTCTATCATTCTCCCTCTCTCTATCATTCTCCCTCTCTCTATCATTCTCCCTCTCTCTATCATTCTCCCTCTCTCTATCATTCTCCCTCTCCCTTTTATTTTACCTCTTCCTCTCAGTCTACCTCTCCCTCTCATTCTCCCTCTCCCTCTCCCTTTCTCCCTCTCTTTCAAACTCCCTCTCTCTCTCTCTCTTTGGCTATTTCATTGGAGCCCCGCGCCGTTCATTCCCGCCGCTCCCTCCTCTCCCTCGCCGCTTAAGGCCAAGTATTTCATTTCGTCGCTGATCTTCGTCGATTCATTAAAGGAAACGCAAGAACTCTTTCCTTGTATCCAGACTAATTGCGAGGCGTTTTTGCTTTGCGGCCCAGGAGGAAGGGGTGAGGGCAGGGACGGAGGGAGGAAGAGGAAGAGAGGGAGAGGAAGGGGAAGGGAGGGGAATAGGAAGGGAGAGGGAGGGGAATGGGAAGGGAGAAGGAGGGGAAGGGGAAGGGAAAGGAGCGGGATGGAAAAAGGGAGAGAGAGAGAGAGAGAGAGAGAGAGAGAGAGAGAGAGAGAGAGAGAGAGTGTTTGTACCAGATAAATTCATTATAATATTGTTTCATAGCACGCACCAGTGACAGCTGCCGTACACACACACACACACACACACACACACACACACACACACACACACACACACACACTCTCTCTCTCTCTCTCTCTCTCTCTCTCTCTCTCTCTCTCTCTCTCTCTCTCTCTCTCTCTCTCTCTCTCTCTCTCTCACTATTTTAGGGGGGAGAAGAAAATATGCACGACAGACAGACACACAACTTGAACATTTTGCAGGGAGGAGAATATGCAGCTTCTTTTGAATTTAGCCAAAAATGGAAGAAAAAATGAAGGAAAACGAGGAGGAGGAGGAGGAGGAGGGATGGAGGTGGTGAAAAGAGCAGCTGGAGTAAAAGCAAGATGAAGGAGGAGGAAAATAGCAAGCACAGTGAAACCAAAAAACGAAAGGAAAGGAAAAATATAAGCAGGAAGGAAAAAAAAAGAAAAGCGAAAAAACAGGAAAATCGGCGTGGAAATAATTAAAGAAAAATGCGTGAACCAGAAACAAAATTTTTGGGTCCATTCTCTTAAAAAAAACAATAGAAGAAAAAAGAAAAAAAAAGAAAGATACAAGAAGAAAATAACTGAAAAATCGACTATGAACTAATGCAAGAAAAGCATAAATAAAAAAAAAAGAAAACCTATACAAAATTTTGCATCTTCATTTTGTCTTCATTCTCTCTCTCTCTCTCTCTCTCTCTCTCTCTCTCTCTCTCTCTCTCTCTCTCTCTCTCTCTCTCTCTCTCTCTCTCTCTCTCTCTCTCTCTCTCTCTCTCTCTCTCTCTCTCTCAAATAAAAAAAATCTATACAAACTTTTTTATTTTCAGTTTGTCTTCAATCTTTCAAAAAAGCAGAAGAATAAGAAAAAGCAAGAAGAAAAAACTGGAAACACTCTATAATTAACGACAAAAAAATAATCCCAAAATCAGAAATGAAATCCAAACAAACATTTTTATCTTCAACTTTGGTAACATCCTCGTGAACTCCGCCCTCCGCTATTTTATTTACTCTTCGCTCTAAATCATTTATAACCTAACGCCCTCCAATCCACAGGAGCTCGCCTCGGCCGCGTTATAAACCTTTGGGACTTAACTCAGTACTCCCAGAAAAGAGAAAACGAAATAAATAAATCCCTGAAGAGCTTCCTACGACTTAAGGGATTTGTGTATAGTATCATAAAAAAGGGAGACTCAAGTATATCATCGGTAATATGTAAGTAAATAAATAAACAGCCACCTTCTTATATTCGGAATGATCATGGGTAAAAAAAACGAGTCTTAGAAAATGGGAAATGAATTGTAGAGTCGTAGAAAATGGGAATTGTAGTCGTAGAAAATGGGAAATGAATTGTAGAGTCGTAGAAAATGGGAATTGTAGTCGTAGAAAATGGGAAATGAATTGTAGAGTGGTAGAAAATGGGAAATGAATGTAGTCACAGAAAATGGGAAAAAGAATTGTAGAGTGGTAGAAAATGGGAAATGAATGTAGTCATAGAAAATGGGAAAAAGAATTGTAGAGTCGTAGAAAATGGGAAAAGAATTGTACGTATCGCTGAACAATATGATATGATTTACGAGCTTTGTGTCTGATATAAAAAAGGTGAGTTAAGTATGTAATCAATAATCAAAATAACACCTCCTCTTATCCATCATCACTACCACCTGACAACACCATCACCACCTCTGTACTGCTCACAATGTAATCACCACCACCACCACCACCACCATCACCATATCTACACTACTCTCATTATAGTCATCACCACTACCACCACCACCATCACCATATCTACACTACTCTCATTATAGTCATCACCACTACCACCACCACCATCACCACCCTAACACTTTCACCACCATCATCACCACTTCTACACCGCCTACGCTGCAATCAAGCCACCACCAAACCTTCTATTCATCACTACGACCACCACTACCACATCTACCACCACCACCACCATCTGACAGCTTGTAATGGAAATCCCGCGGGCCAGGACGAAGGAGGGACTGGGAGGAGGAGGAGGAGGTGGAGGTCGCGTGAATATAAGTTACGGCATCACGCGGGAGGTTCTCGGTCCAGTTACAAAATTTAGAGCGTCCCGGACCGGCGGCGAAGACGGAGTGTGTCTCGCGCGCGCTGCTTTGATTCGTGGCCGACGCGCCGCGGGGACGTAATGGCCGAAATATCGATATGGACCCTGCCATAAATAAGCGCCGAGGAACTCACTAGGGGAATATATAGATGCGGCCTGAGAGGTAATGACGGCGGAATGGAGTGGGTGGAAATATGTAATGATAAGAAATATATGGAAAAGGGATGGAAGTAGAAAACACATATATAGAAACGAGGAAAGAACGCTCCCATTGATTATACATATGGGGACTGAAAGGTAATGGGAGGAATCGAATAGGCGGAACGTAGAAATAATGATAAATATATGAAAAAATTATAAAAGTAGAAAATAAGTATATAAAAAGGAGCAAAAAACACTCCTATAGACTAAATAGATGAGTCCTGACAGGTTATGACGGAGGAATGGCGTGTCTGGAACGTAAATAAAGTAAGAAATATATGAATAAAACGATATTGATTAATTGGGGTATATATTCATGTCACCACAACTACTAAGTGAAAAAAGTTATCCATATATAATTAGAAAATGTTTTATATGAAAATAAGTAAAGAAAACGCCCACTGAATACATAAATTGCGAAAAACTGAAGGATAAAGACGAGTGAACGAAATATCTGAATTATACTTAGATATCAAGATAAAACAAAATATAAACGAAGGAATAAAATAAACAAGGGAGAGGATTCCACCCCCGGAATATGCAAAAGCCGGATAAGGCTTAATGAGGGAGGGATGAAGTGGCTTAAAACTATAAATGAAATAAGAGGAAAAATATTTGATAAGGAAATCTGTATGTAAGGGAAAATGTGAAGAAAAATGAAAGGAACAAACTCGTGGAAAACAAATACAGGTTGTGGGTTAATGAAGGAGTGGAATGCAATTATACAGAGTTTTATATTATGAAAAAAAGAATGATTTACTGAGTTATTGTAGAAAAATGTGCATAAATACGTGAAAAAGCCTGCTATATAAAATTCATGGAGGGATTTACTTAACGAGACGGATATGTGTGATCATGTTGAATACGAAAAAGTGAATTTATTCCTGAAATGTTCAAAGAAAAGCGGATTATGTTAATATTCGAATTTAGTCAGTGGTAAATGAATTACTCTCTGGAAAACAGGATCACTGGAAATAAGAAAAATCATCTGAGGAATGATAAGATAAATGTGGAAAAAGGATGATAGTAAAAAACACATATATAAAAACGAGGAAAGAACACTCCCATTGAATATACAAATGCTGGCTGAAAGATAATGACAGGAACGGAGTGGGTGGAACGTAAGAATAATGATAAGAAATATATGGAAAAAAATGAAAGAAGAAAACACATAGGTATATAAAAACGAGAAAAGAACACTCCCATTGAATATACAAATGCTGACTGAAAGATAATGACATGAATGGAGTGGATGGAACGTAAGAATAAGGATAAGAAATATATGGAAAAAAATGAAAGTAGAAAACACATAGGTATATAAAAACGAGAAAAGAACACTCCCATTGAATATACAAATGGGGACTGAAAGGAGTGGACATGAATGGAGTGGATGGAAATATATAATGATAAGAAATATATGGAAAAAGAATGAAGGTAGAAAACGCATATGTAAAAACGAGGAAAGAACACTCCCATTAAATATACAAATGGGAACTGAAAGGTAATGACAGGAATGGAGTTGGTGGAAGTATACAATGATAAGAAGAATATGGAAAAAAAAGGATGAAAGCAGAAAACACATATATAAAACGAGGAAAGAACACTCCCACTGAATATACAAATGGGAACTGAAAGGTAAGGACATGAGGGAGTGGATGGAACGTTGAAGGAATGATAAATATATGATGATAAAAGTAGAACGTCCATATATAAAAAGAAGCAGAGAACACTCATTGAATATATAGCAGCGAGTATTAGTATGCTATCCAAACTTAAGCAGATCAAATGCGTGTATTGTAAACTTCACAAAAATGATGAGATGCTGACGGGTACAGACACACGACAAACTACTATTGAAACTTGCAGGGAATTTCTTGTTACGAATGATATTAGTATAAACTTTAGATCTGTATAAGAAAATATTCCCGCAACATTTAGTTTGTAAGAGAAAATAACGAGTAGGATTTTAGAATGATGAAAAGGAGGGAAATAATGTTAATTCCTACATCAAGTTACACGGAATGCATTAGTGAGAAGCATATTATCAAAAGCATCGGGGATTCTCATAGATGATTCCTCCTTAGAATACTGACACCAAAAAAGGATTAAAATTGGCGGAGTTTAGAATAATGATATGAAGGAGATAGATGCAGATAGACCAAAAGGGTATTTAGTTAGTTAGTTAGTTAGTTGTATTGAATGACACACAGGAAATGCTATTAGTGCAGGTCAGACCAACACAGAAAATAAAATAATCAGATGTAAAAATAAATAAGTGAATAAAAAAAAAATTCAGTGAATAAAATACGAAAAAATAGGGAAACAGAAAAGAAATCAGATGTAATAAATAAATAGGTAAAAAAATAAATGAATAAATAGATAAATAGGAAAATAGTCAGACAAGCATATGAGATAGATTATGTAATACCGGAAACTATCGAAGAGAAAAGATACAACGCCTACAGACTTTTATTTTCACGTTTCTAACTTTATTTTATCCTTAATCTTCTTCATGCTTTTTACCCAGGGCTGCTTCCTTGCCTCTAAAACAAACAACAACAAAAAGGCAGACAAAATCCTATCCTCACATTTTTACGATGAACTTACAGAAAAAGAAAACACTTGGTGCGATTAAAAAAATATATAAACAAAATCTTCTATTCACCCAAAAAACAAATAAAAGGAATCGAGCAAAATCCTACCCTCGCATTTTTACGATGAACTTACAGAACAAACAAAACACGAGGTGCGATTAAAAAAAAATATATAAACAAAATCTTCTAGTCATCCAAAAAGGAAATAAAAGGAATCGAGCAATATTTTTATTTTTTTGCCGCCGAGAAATGGATTAAAAAAAGTCTTCAAAAATGGCAAAGCTGCGAAAATCGGGAACCCCCAAAATAACAAAACAAGAGAAACGTAAAAAGGGCGCCGATCTTTTTGCAGATTGGGAAGTTTTGCGACGGACTACCAAGAGGAAACTAAAGAGGCACCAACTCGAAACAAGAGGAGGAGGAGGAGGAGGAGGAGAAACAAGAGGAGGAGGAGGAGGAGGAGAAACAAGAGGAGGAGAAGGAGGCGGGGGAGGAGAAGCAAGAAGAGGAAAACGAGAAGGGTAAAGAGAAGCAGAGAAGAAATAAAAAAAAACATGAAAAAAGAAAAGAAAACAAAACGAAGAAGAAGAGGAGGAGGCGGAAGAAACGGAGGTGAAAAAGAGAAGGAGGAAGGAAATTGAGGAGGAGCAAGAGAAGGAGAAGGAGGCGGGAGAGGAGGAGTAAGAAGAGGAAAACGAGAAGGGTAAAGAGAAGCAGAGAAGAAATAAAAACATGAAAAAAGAAGAAGAAGAAGAGGAGGCGGAAGAAACGGAGAAGAAAAATAGAAGGAGGAAGGAAATTGAGACGGAGGAAGATGAGGTAGAAGAAACTGAAGAAGAGGAGAAGGAAGAATAAAAGGAGGAGGAGAAGGAGGAGGAGCAAGAAGAGGAGAAAGGCAAAGAGAAGGAGCAGACAGAGGAGGAGGAAAAAAGAGCAAAATAAGATATAAAAACAGAAAAAAAGGGGAAATAAAGAAAGGAAAGACAGAATGAGAGGAGGAGGAGGAGGAGGAGGAGAAGAAGAGAAGGAGGAAGAGGAAGTTGTGAAGTAAGAGGAGGAGGAGGAAGAATTTGATGAAGTGGAGAAGTAAAAATAAAATGAGGAGGAGGAGGAAAAAAGAGAAAAAAGAGAAAAAGAAGAAGAAGAAAAAGAAGAGGACAGGGAGGAGGAGAAGAAAGAGATTGAAGGATAAACACCACAATCTCTCTCTCTCTCTCTCTCTCTCTCTCTCTCTCTCTCTCTCTCTCTCTCTCTCTCCCGGATCGTGAGTCATAAGGAGGATTGAATGAGGAGGATTCGAAGCGTCTCAATTAGAAATGAAGCCGAAGGGAAGGCGGAGTGAAGCAATACGTCTCGAGTTATTGCTTCGGGACTCACTGAAGCTCCGGAACGTTATTAAGTGGACCGAACCGATCTTTTTTTTCTTTATCTATTTTTTTTATTTTTCATTTTTTCTTGAATTATGTTTGTCTTGTTTTTGTTTTTCTTTCTTATTGCTCTTCACTGTTTTTTATTTCTTTTCTTCTTTTTTCTCCTTTTCTTTTTCTTTTTACAGAGTTTTCCTTCATTTTTTCTTCTTTTTAGTAACACTTTTTCTCCTTTTCTTCTTTTCTTATAGTTTTCCTTCACTTTTTCTTCTAATTATGAACATGTTTTTCTCCTTTTCTTCTTTTCTTATAGTTTTCCTTCACTTTTTCTTCTATTTAGTAACATTTTTTTCCTTTTCTTTTTTTCATATTGTTTTCCTTCACTTTTTCTCCTATTTATTAACATTTTTTCTCCTTTTCTTCTTTTCATATAGTTTTCCTTCACTTTTTCTTAGCATTTTTTCCGTTTCTTCTTTTCTATAGTTTTCCTGCACTTTTTCTTCTATTTATCAACATATTTTTTTCCTTTTCTTCTTTTCATATAATTTTCCTTCACTTTTTCTTCTTTTTATCATCCCTCTCCTCTACTACTCTTCGTTTTCTGCCTCATTTCCTTCTTCTTCTTCTTCTTTTTCCTCTTCCTTTTTTATTAACGAGTTTAATTCTTTATATTTTTGCGGAAGTTGGTTGACCTATGATTAATTTTGATCTCAACTCTCTCTCTCTCTCTCTCTCTCTCTCTCTCTCTCTCTCTCTCTCTCTCTCTCTCTCTCTCTCTCTCTCTCTCTCTCTCTCTCTCTCTCTCTCTCTCTCTCTCTCTCTCTCAAAGCCACACTCATCTCCCATGGCACTTCAATTTTTGCTCCTTCTCCTTCTCCTCCTCCTCTTCCTCCTCCTCCTCCTCCTCTTCCTCCTCTCCTTCCACCTGCACTTCAGAAACAATCCACCAAATACTCTTCCTCTTCCCTCTCCTCCACCTCCTTTTACGTTGCCCCAAAACCACCACCACCACCACCACCAACAGGTACTCCCCACCCACCCAGGTAAGCAATTAGTAATATTAAAGGTCTTTCCGAAGAACATAACTGATAAATTGGAAACGCTATGAGTCAGAGGCGCCATTAATTTGCACGATCTCACTTTTTCATCTCTATAAGTCCATCTCTCTCTCTCTCTCTCTCTCTCTCTCTCTCTCTCTCTCTCTCTCTCTCTCTCTCTCTCTCTCTCTCTCTCTCTCTCTCGTCATCTCGCTCTGGTCTCCTTAATTACGGGTATCATACAAGCGATTCTGGTTCATCACTGTAATGGATTCCAGTACGCCAATACAACCCGGGCTTACTGAAGGACTCGTGCAAGGAAGGCGAAAAAAAAGTTGGAAAGTTTCGTTTAGCAAGCAGGCAGGTAAGAAAGAAGGTAGGTAAGTGGGTATAGAGATCGGTAGGTAGATAGTTCGATGGGCGGGTAGATATAGACAGAAAAATATAGTACAGGCAGCAAGAGAGATGGATAGCTTGCACGGTATATGGATAGGTAAGTATTATGTAAGTAGATGGATATTTAGATAGACAGATATTGTTAAGTTGATGTGTAGGTAGGAAGGTAAGAAGGTAAAAATTAAGTATATGGATAGGTAAGTATTATGTCAGTAGATGGATATTTAGATAGACAGATGTTAAATTGGTATGCAGGTAGAAAGGAAAGAAGGTAAAAATTAGAGCCAACAATTAGGCAGGTGAGAACGTTGGTAGAGCAGGTAAGTATATGGATAGGTAAGTATTATGTAAGTAGACAGACATTTAGATAGACAGATGTTAAATTGGTATGCAGGTAGAAAGGTTAGAAGGTAAAACTTAAGGCCCAAAAATAGGCAAGTAAGGACGTTGGTAGAGCAGCTAGGTATATGGATAGGTAAGTATATGGGTAGGAAGGTAACTAGGTTGGTAGGAAGGTAGATAGACAGATAAAGCCAGGTAGGTAGGAGGTACAAAGTAAAGTGATTTCAGGATTTTATGATTTACTATAATAAAATATGCCGGGTTTTTTTTTCCTTTTTTTTTTTTTTTGGTGTGTGTATATCCATGTGCGTGTGTGCGATAAGTGGCTGTCTGCACGTACACAGTGACCCGCACACACACACACACACACACGCACACACGCTCATAACAAATAACTTAGGAGAGTTATTCGACTTAAACACAGGGATTAGATGCCCTTACGCCTTTATATGAGCTTGTGAGAAGGTTGGTTATATTCTTCCTCCTCCTCTTATTCCTCTTTCCTCCTCTCCTCCTCTTCTTACTTCCTCATTCCTCTGTGTCCTCTTATTCCTCTTATTCCTTTTATTCTTCTGTGTCCTCCTATTCCTCTTATTCCTCTGTGTCCTCTTATTCCTCTTTCCTCCTCTTCTCCTCTTCTTACTTCCTCATTCCTCTGTGTCTTTTCCTTTTTCGTCACTTGTCCCTCTGTCCTTCATTTCTTCCCATTTCTTCCTCTCCTCACTTCCTTAATTTGTCCTCTAATCTTCCTTTCTTTCTTTCGTTCCTCCTCTTCTTATTTTCTTATTCCCCTTTATCCTTCCTCCCCTCTTCGTTACTTTGTCCTCTATTTCTTCTTTCCTTCTTCTTCTTCTTTCATCTCCACTTCCTCATTCTCCTCTACCTTCTCTTCCCTTTCTTCGATATTCGTCTTTTTGTCCTCCTTCACTTCTTCCTCATTCTTCATCTCCACATTTTCATTTCCCTTCATCCTTCTTCCCTTCTTCGTTATTTTGTTCTCTAGTTTTTTACGTTTTTCCTCTTTCATACTCTTCCTCACTTCCACATTTTTTTTTTGTTTCATTCTTCCCTTCTTCGTTAATCTGCCCTTTGTCTTTCCCTTCCTCGTCTCCTACTCACTTCCGCATTCCTCTTCCTCCTCCTTTCCTTCTTCACATGGCCTTCTTTCCTCCTCTTAATTCCTTATTCCCCTGTTTCCCTCTCCCCTACTTCGTTCCAACATCCTCTTTTTCTTCTATCTTTCTCCCATTATTCTACTTTTAAGCCCTTCCTCATTTATCTATCTTCTGTTACCCTTCATTCCTCCCTTCGCATCTTCCTTCTTCCTCCTTTCTTTATAGTTTTCTTGTCTCCTCATTTCATCCTTCCACCCTTCCTCACCCCTTCCTTTCCCTCCCTCTCCATTAATTTATGTCAGTCCTCCTTTCTCTCCTTCTTTCTTTCATCTCCTCTCCTTATTCACTTCCTCTCTCTCTCATTATCATTTCTTCCTTTATCCCTCTTTCATTCCCTCATCGTCTGTCCCACTTTCATCTCTCCTTTCTTCCTGTCTCCTTTCTTCAATCTAATTCACTTCTCTTCGTTATTTCCTTTTTCCTTCTCCCTTTCTCGTCTTCCTCTTCCTCTTTCCCTTTCTCCTCCCCCTTTTCCTTCATGCCTTTTTGCTTCCCTCTAATTTACTCTCCTTTCCAACTTCTCTTCGTCATTTTCTTCAGTCAACACTCTCTCTCTCTCTCTCTCTCTCTCTCTCTCTCTCTCTCTCTCTCTCTCTCTCTCTCTCTCTCTCTCTCTCTCTCTCTCTCTCTCTCTCTCTCTCTCTCTCTCTCTCTCTCTCTCTCTCTCTCTCTCTCTCTCTCTCTCTCCTCTTCTTCCTCTTCCTCTTCTTTTCTCCACCTCTTCCTCTTCCTTCCTACCTTCTTCCTTTCCTCTAATT
Source organism: Eriocheir sinensis (assembly GCF_024679095.1). Taxonomy (NCBI): domain Eukaryota; kingdom Metazoa; phylum Arthropoda; class Malacostraca; order Decapoda; family Varunidae; genus Eriocheir; species Eriocheir sinensis. The sequence continues at coordinate 20,121,437 of NC_066519.1, forward strand.
TACTATCCTTTCCTGTTCCTCTTCGTCATTTCCTTTTTCCATCAACCTCTCTCCTCTTCCTCCTCCTCCTCCTCCTCCAAAAATAGTAACCACACATACATCATGAATGGGAGACCTCTGCAAGCGATGCAGGAGGAAAAGGATCTTGGAGTCACTATCAGCAGTGACCTGAAACACGCGATTCACTGTAAAAAAGCATACAACAAAGCCAACACTATGCTCGGGTTCATAGCGAGGAACTTCAGTGTAAAACGCTAGACGTGATGCTATCCTTGTATAATTCCATGGTAAGACCGCACCTCGAGTATGCAGTACAGTTCTGGTCTCTTAATTACAGAAAGGACATTGATTTACTGGAAAGGATTCAACGACGCGCCACGAAGATGATACCAACCTTAAGGGCTCAACCGTACGAGGAACGACTCAAGCGACTCAATCTCTTTACATTGGAGAAAAGACGCCTACGAGGGGATATGATTCAAGTCTTCAAGTATCTGAAAAAAATCAATAACGTCGATTATTCCAAATTCTTTGAACTGCAAACCAACCTAAGAACTAGAAATAACGGTTTACCAATTCAGTCTAGTCGATGTAACACAGACATCGGAAGGAGTCACTGGAACAATCTTCCTTCAGAAGTAGTAAATGCGAATACTATCAACTCCTTCAAATATAGAATCGACCGTCACTTCGCTGCGTCGGGAGTAAACTGATTATTGAGGTGCTTTCATCTGCTCCCTAATGTCGAGGTGCTTTCACCTGCTCCCCAGGCCCCAAGTGGCTGTCGAGCAGATTAAATCACCAAAGTGGGCAATCTTGTAATGAGCCAATAGGCTTTCTGTTGCCTGCATTTCCACGTTTCCATGTTTCCTCCTCCTCCACCACCTCTTCTTCCTTCGTGGCTTCTTCCTTTCCTGCTTGTCTTCGTCATTTTGTTTTTCCATCTCCCTCTCTCCTTCCTCCTCCTCCTCCTCCTCAACAGGTATAAATCCGCGGAATATCTCATCAAAGTGATTACCTGACTGATAAGGTAAATGAGTTGCCAAGTTGAGGGTAATTAAGCTGCATGACTTCTGACCTTTTGCAGGCGTGAAGGGGCTGAAAAAACTAATCTGCCTGGGAGAGATAAGGGAAGGGTGGGATTAGAGGAAGAGGGAAGAGGAGGGGGAGGGATGGACGGGATAAACAAGAAGGATGGTGGTCATATTATAAGCAGGAATGAGAATGAAAACAAAGATAAGAGAGAAAGCAATGTAGGATGAGCAGGAAAGAGGGGGAGGGGAGGAGGATGGATGGATGGGATAAGCAGAAGGATGGCGGTCATTTTGTAAGCAGGAATGAGGAAGGGGAACACTGATGATAAACAGAGAGAGAGAGAGAGAGAGAGAGAGAGAGAGAGAGAGAGAGAGAGAGAGAGAGAGAGAGAGAGAGAGAGAGAGAGAGAAGAGAGAGAGAGAGGATAAGTGAGAGAGAGAGAGAGAGAGAGAGAGAGGATAAGTGAGAGAGAGAAGGATGGTATGCATATTATAAGCAGGAAAAAGTTTATTAAGGAAGAAATACGAGAAAGGGAAGCAGTAGAAGACAGGGATAACCCGAGTTCGCTATTTGACAAGGCTTTCGTGGGAGATCTGAGCAATTCCAGGGAAAGCTTTACATGACCCTGGTGGAAGTCTGACCCTTTTTTCTGCGCCGTGAACCTGAAAGAACACTAACTAGAAACCGACTGATCTCGTTTTCGGCCTTTGGAAAGAGTTAATATGAGGTATAGAGGCGACTGACAGTACCGACCTAAGAGTATTTGTCAGTCAGCTTCACACGCAGCTGTACCGTATGCCCGAAACTTTACCGTACCTTTTTCTATGCCGTAATACCGTCAGATTACCGCACCATGATATAAATAGCATCCCCTCACTAACTCTCACTGCAGGTCTCATTATGGATGGAGGAGATTGACAGTAGCGATCTAAGAGTATTTGTCAGTCAGCTTCACACGCAGCTGTACCGTATGCCCGAAACTTTACCGTACCTTTTTCTATGCCGTAATACCGTCAGATTACAGCACCATGATATAAACAGCATCCCCTCACTAACTCTCACTGCAGGTCTTATTATCCTCGCCCAGCCTCTGTTTCAAGACTCACGCGCTGGTTCACGCTGCGCCGCACGATTCCCAATACTTCCCCGCTCACAACAATACAACATAGCAGCGCGACTCTTCCGCATTCCACTGCAACTATTTCTTGGTGTCAGAGCGAGCACCGTCATGGATTATTCACGCTTACCTCGAGACTCCCATGACGGTATAGTGAAACATGACGGGCGTGACGCATAACATTCGCAGAACACGATAAACTATTTAGACATGCCGGATATGAAACTCGATACAGATAAACACTTGTAGGTCATTCATCTCCCCCTCCCCCCCCCCACTCACCACCACCACACACACACATACATACACACTTACCACCACTTTCACCGTCATCACCACCGCCGCCGCCGCCGCCGCCACAGCAACAGCAGAAGCAGCAATAAGTACCATCGTGGAATGAAATCTTCCCTTTAAAACAATATTCAACTCAAGCGTATATTTCAGTTATGTCTACCAGTTGTGTGTCTGTCTGTCTGTACGTCTGTGTGTCCGTCTACGTCTGTCTGTCTGTCTGTCTGTCTGTCCAGATCAGGGACTGCACTAAGTTCTAGCCGTGGGATGTAATTGCCCAGAAATATACCGTCTTCACCTTATTTTGTTACCTTATTTATTGATGCGTTGTGTTATTTCTACATATTTCTTTTTAAATGTACCGGGCAAAATGTGGTAATTAATAAACATAGTAAATTTTCCTTGCACGTGTAAAAAAGTAATATTCAACCATTTGTTTTTGGTTATTTCGACATATTTTCTGTTAGAGTTGACGCGCTAAAATGTTTAATCAAGCAACGTCATGAATTTTATCTTTTTTGAGCATCCAATTAGAAAAGAAAAAGAAAAAAAGAGGTGCACATTTTTATTTCAACTTGGTGCTTTACTTCATTCCCTCCGCGTGTTCCCGGCGCCCAGGTGAAACAATGCGTGGCTGCGGGCGGCGGATTTCTCCGTTATGGCTCCGCTGCACCTATTCATAAATCGGTATTTCGCTGCAGGCAATTTCGAACTTGTCAATGTGCATTTTCTTTTTCCGCCGCGTGGCCGGCCAGACGACCTGACGCTGCACGGCCGGCCAATACGAGAACCTCAATGCATTATTCCCTTGCGCTTCACTTAATCCCGGCGAGCCAAAGGTTTCCTGGATCCCGCGGTACGTAATGAGGCGGGGGGAAAGACACGAGAGACTGGTAAATGATATTGCAACACAGAAGATGGAATACAACGATGAGTAACAGGGAAAACAGACAAAACGAAAAGAAAAACACTACTCAGAAGGATCACTCAGACGAAAAATGCCGTTGGGGCCCTTGGTAAATAATCTTGCGAAACAGGAGATGGCACACGACGATCAATTACACCAAAAAATGACAATACGAAAAGAAAATCACTACTCAGTTTGAAGGGAGCAGAGCAAGAAGCGGGTTGCAGGCTTGGAGGGAAAAGAACGGTGACATACAAAGAAGTGTTAAACGTTGGGAAAGGCATTTATCGTCCAGTGAACTAGTAAATGGTTGTTGATGATGATGGTTGAGCCTTCCTGACTACCTGAGAGCATTTAAATTCCAGGAAACAGAACAAAATACAACGCGTAGTGTGATGTGGAGGAAATGAGTTGAAAACGAGAAATGTTAAATGTCGGGAGTGGCCTTTATCATGCAGTGAACTAATGATGATGATGATGATGATGATGATGATGATGATGATGATTAACTACACGAAGAGAACCCAGTGTGACAATTCCAGACTAAAAAAAAAAAAAAACATTACTGGGTTCATGAGACCTGAGGAAAACATTAAAAAAGTACAGAAATAAAATAGTAATAATAATAATGATGATAATGATGGTGATTAACAGACTACACGAAGGGAACACGGTGACAATTCCAGACGAGGAAAGGAAAAAAGAAAACATTATTGGTTTCATGAGGCTGGAGGAAGAAAGAAACCCACCCCACCTACCCACACACACCCACCCACACACACACCCACACCCAAACCAAAAAAATAAGTACAGAAATATTATAATGTGAGCAGAGAACGCCGGATCTGTCGGTCTTCATATAAAAAAGAGAGGAAGGATATTGGTGACACTGCCCTGATAAGAGGAGAGAGAAAAACTGTCGGCTGCTTCAGAGAAAAACAAGAGTTTGCCGGACGTAAGAGAAAGACACGCCTCGCTTCACCCAGTAACTCGAGCAGGGAAAAAGGAAGGAAATTATCGAGACACTTCTTCAGCCTGGATTAACCGTACCTTTCAGTATTATTTCTTAAGCTATATTGCTTACTTTACTATTTTTTACTTTTTTTTACTTATTACTGTTTATTTATTTTACTTTTATTTACTTATTTTACTTATCATTATTGTTATTATCTTTTTTTTGGTGTGTGTGTGGGAGTAGCGGTTTGCAGGGCTCTTCTTTAATTCTCTTTCCCCCTGTACTTCCCTCTTCACGGTAAAAGAAAACTGAGGCGGTGGCGGTGGCGGTGGCTGAGTCGACAGAGTGACGGCGCCGCGTTCAGGAGGACGCGAGTTCCATCCCCGCCCGCTGCCGCCAAGCCAGAATTTTTCAGCCGCCGCCGAGTGGCTTAAAACTACCCACATGCTGTCCAGAAGATCACCTATCAACCCGGATGAAAGATGAGCTCCGGGAGGGCAGCATGAGCCAATGCAGGATGACGCCACTATAAACACTCGCCTGCGCCAGAACGGGCTGGGCCGACCATCAGGCCCCACCGGGAAGAAGCCTACCGGTGCAATAGGCCGCGACGTAAAAAAAAAAAAAAAAAAAAAAAAAAAAAAAAGTCTAATCACATAACCCCAATAACATAATTCCTCTTTACCCATCTTTCGAAATACAAAATATAACAAACAAGAAAGTTCTGTCACATACCATACAATAACAGAATTCGTCCATCCTTACATAAGTTACGAAATATTAGAGAAAACAAACAAATCAAACCCAGCAACTCGCGCATCTTTATCCACGTTACGAGATATGAAAAAAAAAAAAAAATTATATTATTATTTTTTTCTAGGGAGGTCTATTGTAAATGCTCGCTGTGATGTTCTCCTGGCACGGGGACATTACATTTTGTCAGAACACTCGATTGCGCGGGAACTGAGGGGAAACGAAGCGAAAATAACAGGAAATGCGGCGGAGATACCTATTCATTCCAGGTCTTATTAAAGGTTTTGTTATAATATTTGGCTGAGGGAAAACTAACCTAAACTAACCTAAATTTAAGGGAAGTGCGTCGTAGATACGTCTTCAATTTAGGACATATGAGAAATGGTTATATATTTGAGGGGAAACAAAACTATAATTACCTAAACTAACCAAATGTCAAATAGAGCGCGTTGTAAATACTTATTCACTTCAGGACATGTTAGGAGAGGATGATATATTATTTTTTTCTGCGGGAACACAAACCAAACCTAACCTTGCCTAAAATAAAATAACGTGCTTCGTAATTACCTATCCAATTCAGGACCTACAAGAGCTGATGTTGTATTATTTATCTGAGGGGAAGACTAACCTAAACTAACCTACAATAAAAAAAAAAAAAAATAGGTCTAGTTACGTATTCATTTCAGGAAATAGAAACGATGGTATATTATTTTGCTTAGGGACTCATAGATACATATACACTTCAGGATATGATAAGAGATGATGCTTTATGGGAACACTAACCTAAATTTACCTACACCAACAAACTAAAGAGTCATAGGTATGTATTCACTTTAGGGCATACTAGACACTATTATATTATTTTGCTGAGGGAAAACTCACCTAAACTAATCTAAACTAACCTATAATGAAATAAAGCGCGTCGTAAATACCTATCCAGTTTAGGACATATTGGAGATAATTTGATATTCTTCTTCTGATACGAGAGGACACGTTTTGCTACACTAGACAACACATTGGAGCAACGAAAACAAGTGACCACCGAAGATACTTGAAAACGAAGGTCTGTTCAATCCCAAAGCGTGGCTGAGAGAGAGAGAGAGAGAGAGAGAGTTATCATCTCTCAGGAGACATACCAATTATATTTAATGATAATTACTAAAATGTTTATATGCGACGAAGAGTTAATCCCCAAAGGCAACACTCTCTCTCTCTCTAACCCATTACAAATACCTCTAAATACAAGGAAATATGATAAGGAAATAATAAAAAAAAAAAGAACTCTGCCGTTACCCAGGACACAGATGAGAGATGCAAGAACGAAGTGGAGGAAGAATACATCAAAAGCGGACAAGAACTCAACTCGGGTCTCGGGACGCTGCACTCAAAACGCAGGGACGAGAAAGGAGAGCGGCCAAAGAAGAGATACACAACTTCCGCTTGAAGAGGTAGCGCAAGGCAAGTTTACACCCACACCCACACCCACCTACACACACACGCTGCCTCCCTTCTCCCCTTTTAATCCACAGTCTTCCCCCCCCCCCCCCCCACACACACACACATACTGCTTGCCTTCTTCCGTTCCTCACCTGCCCCATCAACCCTCCCCCAACCCACACACACACGTTGCCGCCCTCTCCCTTCCTCTCTCCCTATCAACCCACCCCCACACACACCCACACACACACGTTGCCGCCCTCTCCCTTCCTCTCTCCCTATCAACCCACCCACACACACACGCACACTCACACACACACACATTCACTCACGCGCGCTTAGAGAATAAAACACCAGCCAGAAGATAACAGCTTAACACGAATGATTTGAAGATGGACGTGGACGGCGGGAGTAAAGGAGCGGATTGCGTTGGACCAAACAAAGTACAACCAAAAAAAAAAGCCGGGGAGTTCGTTTCACTTGTATCCCTTCGCTGGTGTACATTATCAACCCGGCCTGAGCGGATGATGTGTTGTTATGAGCTGCAGACTTAATATCGTGGTAACATTCTATCCTTCTATTGCTACCCTAACTTTTACTAATGCTACTGCAACTTTTGAAACTACTGTTGCTGTTGCTGTTACTGCTAAACTTACTCCTCTTCCTCCTCCTCCTCCTAGTCCTCCTTCTCCTCTTCCTTCTTCTCCATTCACTACTTCTACTCCTCCTCCTCCTCTTCCTCCTCCTCTTCTTCCTCATCCCTTCTGTTATACTACTACTACTACTACTACTACTACTACTACTACTACTACTACTACTACTACTATTGCTACTACTACTACTGCAAATACTTCTATCACAACTAACAGAGTAACACAGGGGAAACTTATAAGCGAGCAACCCCGGTCCACTCACCCTGCTTGACAAAACACTGGCAGAGGAGGAAATGGACCGTGAAAACTAATAAATGGATGTTGGTGGAGAGGAACGCGGCTGGCCACCGTATCGTAAGGGAATATTTGTTTATGTAGCATTACTGAGTCTCTGGGAAAAGGCAGCAGGCTAACGCAGATGAAGACAGATGGGCGTTGGCGACGCGTGATACAAGATCTGATTCCTTTCTCGTGAGTAATGACGGGTGAGGAGACGATCGGAGGTACATAGGGAAGGATCGGAGCGGGAAGGTAGTAGAATAGTAGAGAGAGAAGTGATTGAGTAAAGGATAGGAAAGGAAAGAGGCGAATAGGTAGGAGAATATAGAAAAAAGATGATTGAGTAAACGACAAGAAAGTGAAGGGAGATTAAATGTAATAGAATAATAAAAGGAAAAATGATTAAGTAAAGAATTGGATAGGAAAGAAACGAAGAGGATGTAGACTAATAAAAAGAAATATGATTGAATGAAGAATAGGAAAGGAAAGAAAGGAAAAATAATAATACAGAAAGAAAAATGAGGAAAGAATGATATGACCGATTCTGTATTACTGCTAACTACTGCTACTACTACTACTACTACTACTGTTACAATCGTGAGGAGCATAGAAGCCATAAAACAACTGGATGGGAATGGTAGAAAAAGTATAGCAAGATAAAAGACCAATAGGTTAGTAATCAATACAATTTGAACCCAGACGCGTGACCTTGGATGTGAAACAGCGAGCAACACGCAAAGTTGGAAATGTCCCAGAGCAAGACACGAGCAGAAAAAAAAAAAAGAAAAAAAAACCCTCTGCTGGTGGTGTACCGTCGCCATATCTAATTTTATCCAATTTTTTTCTATCGTGAACACTCCATGCCTCAGAAAACAAAACGAGAGCAGGAATATGAAAAAAAAAATGCACCGAAATCGTATATGAAAATGCTACAAAGAAACTACTAAAAAATAACGTAGACATGCCCCGGAGAGGGATAAAAGCAAAATCCTAAAGAAAAAAAAAAACTCACAGGATATAAGCAAAGCCATCAAATTGCCACCGTAGAAAAGTAAATCGCGCACGCCATAAGCTGAACTTTACAATTAGTTCAAGGTAGTGAGAGGCGGCGACAGGAAGACATCAGGAAAAGGTCAAATTCAATGATATGGTAAAGGAACAACCGCTGATCACCTGGGCCAGAGATTTTCACATACGTCCACGTGCTGTCCAAAAATAAAATTGAATAGGTTGAACGTAAATACTGCTAGAGGATACTGACCGGGTTTTAGCAGTAGCGGAGTTAAATCAGCCTCAGAAAAAAACGGTTCAGAAGTGAATTAAGAGTGGTAGGAGGGAGAGAAAACATTGTCTAAAGTAGAGGAGGTAGTAGTAGTAGTAGAAGTAGCAGCGGAGAAGATGGCGCCACTATAAACACTTGCCTGCGCCAATACGGGCTGGAGCCGACTACCATCCAAGCCCCTCAAGCAAGCCTACAGGCGCTATAGGCGTAGACGTAAAAAAAAAAGTGGTAGTAGTAATAGTAGTAGAAGCAGTAGAAGTAGTAGTAGAGGTAGCATTAAAACTAGCAGAAACCTTTTATATCTCAAGTAAACGGTAAAAAATGAGTAGTACAGAAAGAGGTAGAGAGGGAGAAAGAGGGAGAGAGAACAAGGGCGAGAGTACCGCTAAGTGGAGGCAACATCCGTGCAAACCGAGGATACATTACCGTTACGTTACTGTGAGTGGCGGCGGTGAAATATGAGTGTGTGTGTGAGTGTGTTCGTCCCGGCAGAAAGAACACCGTGAGGAAATAGCCAGAGTAGCTTAGGCACCAGGCAGCCGTGTGTGATGATTTACAAGCCAGTGAGTCGGATTGAAAGCATTATCCGCTCTCTCTCTCTCTCTCTCTCTCTCTCTCTCTCTCTCTCTCTCTCATTATCCATCTATCTATCTTTCTCACTCTCTCTTGTTCCCTTTTTCTATCTTTTTTTTCTTTCCTTTTTTCTTTTCTCTTTCTTTTTATTCTTCCATCACTTTATTTCTTGTTTCTTCTTTGCATCTTCTTTTCTTTCCTTCTTCGTTTACTTTTTTTCTGGACGAGAGAGAGAGAGAGAGAGAGAGAGAGAGAGAGAGAGAGAGAGAGAGAGAGAGAGAGAGAGAGAGAGAGAGAGAGAGAGAGAGAGAGAGAGAGAGAGAGAGAGAGTACAAAAGTCCTATAAATGCGAAATAAAAACGTCAAACAAAAAATATCGTCCAAGGGTATCAAGTTCAACAAAATCCCAAGAGAAAAAAATAAGTGAATAAATAACGAGAGGACGAAAAGTATTGCCACGTGTCTTTCTCTTGCTCTAAAAAAAAAAACACAAAAAAAAACGTAAAGACGGAAATAAAACATCGTGAAATATTTATTGAGACCGTGCGCAAATCTGGGAGAGAGAGAGAGAGAGAGAGAGAGAGAGAGAGAGAGAGAGAGAGAGAGAGAGAGAGAGAGAGAGAGAGAGAGAGAGAATACACATGCTTCGTTTTGTACCTTCGTAAATTTTGCCTTTCTCTTTACTTTCTATTCTTCTGTTCTTTCTCTTTGTATGTATATAAAAAAAGAAAGGGTAAAATTTATGGCTGGGTATAAACAAACAAATAGGGAGAGGTAAAGGAGTGGGAAAAAAAAAGAAAAACTATTACGCACCTGTACCTGTGCGAAGCTTAAATTCAGGTGACAGGTAAATGCAGGGGAGGAAAAGGTGAGAAAAAGTAATGGAATGAGAGAAAAGAAGAAAAAAACAACAACTATAGAAAACACCGAATCCTCTTTCATCTCTGTGCGCTTTGTCGAGTTAAAATTTGGTTCATTGGGATCTTAAAAAAAATGGAAAGAAAAACAAAACGAAGTGACTGAAGGAAAGATAGATTAATTTGTAAGAGGAGGGTATCAGGACACCTCTCCTCCCGAAATTGACCCCTCTTTCGGCCACCTCTTTTGATTCTTCACAGGAGCGGCGAGTAGCGTTTTTTTTTTTTATTGTTTCCTTTTTTGTGTGTGCCCTTGAGCTGTCTCCTGTGTTGTAAAAGAAAAAGAATGTCAAAGAAACTATAGCAATATATAAATTTGGTATACGATTATGAAGGAAACGATGATAACAATATATTCTAAATCTAGGGATAAACTTAAACCAGAAAAACAAAATCACTATATATCGTCTCTACACATAAGCATGAATCAAACAGTATTTCCGCAAAGGTAAGCTCCGTTGACAGGTAGATGAATGGGAGGGAAAGGAGGGGAAAAGCGGATTTAAGTCTACGGACAAACTTGAGCCCGTAAATATTTCCTCGTAGCGAAGGGCGGACGACTGGGGGTGGCGGGGCGGAAACAGCGGCGAGAACGTGAAACAGATTTACATAGAAAACTTGCGGACAACCCGATTAGATTCACTCCCATACGCTTGTTACTCGGAAATTACTTATGCAACCGCTACTGCAAAATCTACAACTACTACTACTACTACTACAACTGCTATTACTACTACTGCTACTACTACAACTGCTAATACTACTACGTTTTTTTACGGTAAAGGAAACAACAAGCGCAAAAGACAAAGACAAAAAATCCCGCAAAGTCCCGTTCCTCCTTCTCCTCCTCGTCCTCCTACAACAACTACTAATGGATAATAATGATAATAACACAGACACGTAAACACATACATAATTATTCCCCTTATCCTCTTCACCTGATACTATAGGGCACAGGTAACATGGATATAGTTACCTGGCATTTACCTGCATCCACGTGAGTAGCAAATGTTACGTGTATTTCATTATGTGGAGTGGATGAAAAATGGATCGTGTACACAGCTTGCCCGGGCAGCCTATTGCGTTGTGATGAAATACACGATAATTTTGATGAATGTAAATTTTGTGTGTGCGTGATTAATAGCCGGAATATTGGTGTGTGTGTGTGTGTGTGTGTGTGTGTGTGTGTGTGTGTGTGTGTGTGTGTGTGTGTGTGTGTGTGTGTGTGTGTGTGTGTGTGTGTGTGTGTGTGTGTGTGTGTGTGTGTGTGTGTGTATGTCTGTGTGTGTGTACATGACATTTTTGCACAAAATTAATGCCTATTTTTTTGGATATATATGTACATGAGGATGAATAATTAAGCTTAAGTATACTGGAAAAGTTACTAAGATATATAACTAACAACCTTTTCTCTATGGTCTTTCTTTTTCAATCTTATTCAGGAGCTTATATGATGCTAAAAAACTGTTAATGTCAAAGAAGACTCTAAAAATTACATGTTATTAATAATTAAGTGAAACCATACAGAGATTCTCGAGGCAAATATTTTTCCTTCTCTTTCATTACTCCTCGTCCTCAATTTTCCTTTTACCACTTAAAGGATGCTAAAAACCCTTGCAATGTCAAAGAAGACTCTAAAAATTACCTGCAATTAATAATTAAGTGAAACCATACAGAGATTCTCGAGGCAAATATTTTTCCTTCTCTTTCATTACTTCTCACGTCTTCAGTTTTCCTTTTACCACCTTTACCTGTCACCAATTACCTTCCCCTTCCTCCACCTCCTTCGCTCCTTTCTCCTTCCTGTACTCTCTTCATCCGACTCACAACTTCTCCTATCCCCTCCCTTTATTTTTCCCTCCTTACCTAATCTTTCTTAATCTTTCTTGCTCACCTTCCATCTTCTTCCCATTATCTCCTCTTCCCTGCTTACCACAACACTTCGCCCTCATTATCTCCCCTTCACTCCTCACCCTACATACTTCACCCTCATGTGCCCTGTTTACGATTTTACTATTTTCTTTCTCTCTCCTGTTGGGTCCTATTTTCAGTACCTCCTCGGGATAGAAACGTCTTTTTTTCCTGCGTGTGTTGCCTTTTGATGTGGACTTTTAACCCGCTCAGAAGACCCTGCACACAATGATGTTTTTCCTCTCTCCCCCGGGTACCTTTAACGGGGCGGCCTTCGGTTCGGTAAGCTGGAGAAGAGAAAGGGGGAAAGAAGACCCAGAAAATATATGAAGGAGGTGACGATGGGAGTACAATGAGTAGAAAAAAAGGGTAAGAGAAGCATGTCATATTAAAGGAAAAGAGCATGAAAACAGAGGAAATGACCCAGATAAAAAAAAATACATATAAAAAGGTGAAGATGGGAGTACAGTAAATAGAGAAGAGGGCAAGAAAGGCATGTAATGATTGAGGACAGGGGAGCATAGAATAGAGGAAAAGACCCAGAGAAAGAAAATAAGAGGTAAAGAGCGGAGTAAAACGAGTGAGAAGAGGAAAAGAAAAACATGTGATAATAGAGGAAAACGGCATGTAGCGGAGGAAAAGACCCAGAGAAAGTATATAAAAGAGGTGTTGAAGGGAGTGCAATGCGGGAGAAAAACGGCTAGGAAAAGTATGTAGCATTGTAAGGTTCTGTCTGTCATCTTTTCTGTGGTATCACTTTGGAAGCAGGGTTGATTTTCGTAACCTGGAGAAGAGAAAAGAGGAAAACGACCCAGAGAAAGGATGAGAAAAAGATGAACATGAGAGTGGAATGAGGGAGAATAGGGATAGAAAATCAGGTTATTATGATAGGGTTGTGTTTGTCTTTTTCTTCTACAGTAACATTTTGGAAGCTGGGTTGATTTTCGTAAGCTGCAGAAGAGAAAAGAGGAAAAAGACCCAGAGAAAAGTGGGAAAAAAATGAACATGTGAGTGGAATGAGGGAGAAGAGGGGAAGAATAGCAGGTAATATGGTGTGGTTGTGTTTGTGTTCCTCTTCGCAGATGTCAATTTGGAAGCAGGGTTGGGTTTTGTCAGCTGGAGAAAAGTTGAAAAGTCCCAAATAAAAAAAAAATGGAGATGGCTGTGGAATGAAGAGGGAGAGGGGAAGAAAGGCATGTCATAAGAGAGGAAAGTAGACGAGAGAAAAAATACCCAAAGAAAAGATGAGAAAGTAGTGAAAATTTGTGGAAAAAGTGAAGGAACGCAAGAAAAGCATGTAATATAGTAATTATTTTTTCTCTTCTTCGGTACAAATTTGGGGACAGCTTTCAGTTAGGTAAGGCGAAGGGAAGCAAAGAGAAAGAGAGAGGACGTCGAGGGTGATGACAGCGATGCAATTACGGAAGAAGGGAATATAATGTCACCGTTAACCACGTATTACCCTCTTCCTCTGTCTCCTTCTACTGCAAAGGTCAAGGTTAGATAGAGACATGAGAGTAATATGGTGAACTATATAAAACTCTTGCTGTTGGGGCATTAATATAATTTTTTGTTGTTATTTTGTTTATTCGTATTCTCCCTCAACCTCTGCATCTCTTTACCTATTTTTTTATTATTCTTTTTTATTTTCTCTACTATTTATCGATCTATCTATCTGTATATCAGTTTATCTATCTACTTATTCGTCTCATTATTCTTTCCTCTAACGATCAATCCAGCTATTTATATATCTACTTATTTATCTATCTACTTTTTTTTTTATCTCACTATTCTCATTATTGTTTTCTCTATTTATCGATCTACCTATCCATGTATCTACCTATTTATCTATCTACATATTTTATCTTTTTCTCATACCTATTTATCAATCAACCTATTTATGTCACTATTCTTATTATTTCCTCTATCTATTTATCGAGCAACCTATCTATATATCTATCTACCCACTTATCTTTGTCACGCTTTTAACTAACAATTTCTACGCTGGAGAGGTAAAAACCAATGGACGGAAAAGGATAAAAGTGCCTCCTGGTCTTGGTTAACTTATACAACTTTTAATTTTTCAATCTCTCTTTGGGTCTTTCTTTTACTCTCGGCTGCCTTCTCCCTCCTTTCCTCCCGTCGTGAACTGAGAAGGTAAAGTTTAATGACGGGGGAAGGTAAAAGTTTGTCTGGCTGTTACTCAGTGTGGCTTTTGTTTTTCATTAAGTGTCTCCTTCCATCTCTACATTCTTTCTTTTTCATTCATTTATTCTGTCTCTTAACATCCATTTATTCTGTCTCTTTCCATCTATATATTCTGTCTTTTCATTCATTTACTGTCTCTTTCCATCCATTTATTTTGTCTCTTTTCACGTGTCTTCTTGAAACGTATTAATTTTTTTCTTTTCTCCTACTTTTTTTTACAGCAAAGGAGACAGATCAAGGGCTTAAAAAAGATAAAACAATAATGAAAAAAAAGCCCGCTACTTACTGCCCCTAAAAAGACTGGAGAGGAGTGGCTGAAAGAGAAGTCAATTTCGGGAGGAGGTGTACCCTACCTATAAGTCTCTATTATTTTCTTTATATTTAACTAAACGTGTCCACTATATTTCATTTTAACTTTAAACTAAACGTGTCCATTATTTCCTCTTGTCTTACATTGTTCTAACTTGTCCATTATATAATTTTTCTTCGATTTATTGTATTTATTGTATTGTATTGTACGTGTCCACTATTTTCTTTCTTATTTTAAACTAAACGTGTCCATTATTTCTTCTTGTCTCACATTTATCTAACTTATCCATTATTTCATTTTTCTTCCTTTCATTTCACCTCAGGCGGAGTGATTTGGGGGAGGAAGAGACACGAACCTTGGCATCATCATTGTTTCACGGCGCTCTTCGTCTTTCTTCATCTGTTTTTAAAGGTCAGTTACACGCTAGACATTCTTTTCTTCACATTACTGGATATTTCGCGTTACTATTTTACCTATTCTGTAACTTTTTTTCTCCTTTGTCTGTCATATACTCGTTTACTTTCTTTCCTTTGCCTTACTGATTTCTCTATGTTGCTTATCTTTTCTCCTCTATCTCCTCTATTTATCTTTTTTTCTTATTTTCTTGGCATCACGGCTCAATCTTCCTTACTATCTTAATTATTTTGTTATTTTTCTGCTCGGTCAAATACTCGCGTACTTTCTTTCCTCTGCCTCAATGACCACTACTGATTATCTTATCTTGTCATCTTGTTTATCTTGTTTAGTATTGTTGTTTATCTTCGTCTATTCTCTCTCCTCTATCATTTACTTTCTTACTTTACTTTTCCGGCATCACTGTTTATTCTTTCTTATGTTCTTCCCTCTCTCCGCTTCTGTACCAATTATTTTTTTCTCTATCTTTCCTTCTATCGCATTACAGGCAACTCAAAATTATTTCATTGTTTATTTTCTTTGGTTCATCTTTTTATTTTGTCTTTGTTTTCTTCGCAACACTCACGGACGAAAATTGGAATATGTTTTTTCCATCCCTTCCTCTTTCGTAACTGGCTCACTTCTGCGATTGACCTTTCGTATAAAAAAAATAGTTGCTCTTTTCTTTTATTCCCAGTGAAAAGGAGAATATATAAAAAAAGGAAGAGAAAATGATCAGTGGGTATAGTTCACATCAAAATCATTTCTATATCTATGAATATTATCCTTTGTGTGTTTTTTTCCTTTCGTATTCCCTATCAAAGTTATATTTTCTATTATTTAAAAAGAGAGTAACAAAAGAAGATAAAAAAAAGGGAGGAAAAGCTTGCTAGACCATTTTCATCTGCATCTATTTTCTTTTAGTTTTCTGTTCATCATATTCTCTTGCTAATATCTCTTGTATTCTTATCATTCTTCTTCTCGCAATCCTTAACACATTCATCTGCTTTCTATTATTTCAACAAAGCAAAACAAGAGAAAAAAAGAGAGAAGAGCTTATCATCCTTCTTATCTCTTCATATATTTTCTTCTTTGTGCTTTGTCCATCACTCTCTCTTGCTAACATCTCTGCTCTCTATCATTCCAAAAAGACGAAAAAAGAGAAAGAAAAATCAATGGATAAGATCTAAATTATCCCCCTTTCAATAATTTTCTTCGTCTTTTTTCTTCTTCCCATTTTTTTTTTATCAACATCAAAAGCTCTCGACGTCATTCACCTGCTATGTGTTATAATGTCTACCTGTGTCCTCTTTTAATTGCGTTTCCTGGTTATTATCTAAAGTTCACGATATGCTAAGATGATTAAGTCAAGCCACATCCCTTCCTGCCTTATCCTCTACTTCTTTCCTTTCTTTCTCTAAACCCTTCCTTCCTTCCTTCTCCTTCTCTCTTCTCTCTTTTTCTTTTTCATCCTTATTCCTTCTTTTCTCTCTCCCTTCCTTTCTCCTCCTTCACTCAACTTTCTCCTCTAAATCCCTTCCTTCCTTCTCCTTCCCTCTTTTCTCTCTTCCCAAATCCCTTCCTTCCTCCTCCTTCATCCGTCTTTCTCTTCCATATCTCTTCCTTTCGCCTTCACCTTTCCTCTTCCAAATCCTTTAATTCCTTCTCCTTCCCTCTTCTTTCTCTTACAAATCCCTTCATTCCTATTCCTTCACTCTTCCTCCTTTTCATTCTTCTTTCCCTTACTCCTCCTTCACTCTTCTTTCCCTTTCAAATCCCTTCCTTCCTACTCCTTCATTTATCTCTCTCTTTCCAATTCCCTTCCTTGCTCCTCCTTCACTCTTTCTTTCTCCTCCAAATCCCTTCCTTCATTCTCCTTCATTCTTTCTTTCTCCTCCAAATCCCTTCCTTCATTCTCCTTCATTTATCCTTCTCTTTCCAATTCCCTTCTTCGCTCCTTCACTCTTTCTTTCTCCTCCAAATCCCTTCCTTCATTCTCCTTCAGTCTCTCTCTTCAAGCATTCCCTTCTATGTACACGGCTCTTATAACTATCTCTCTACGCATTTTCCTATTAATATCAAAAGTTCCCTCCGTCTTAGCAAACTCTTCGATCTCCTCTTCCTCTTAAGCCGTTCCCCTCTACTTAAACTCCGTCCTCTTCGTATTCTCGGGCTGAGTCAAGAGGTCGTGCTAAGAGGCAGGGAAGCGCTCAGTGTCAGTCAAAGTTTTCCTCCTCCTCCACACGCCCTCAGAGGCACTTATCTCCTTATCTTTTATCTTTTATCCCCCTTATCTTTCCTCTCCTACATGCCCTCCATCTGTCTGTGTCACGCTCCTTCACTCTTAACTCCTTCTCTCTCTCTCTCTCTCTTGCTCTCGCTCTGGCTCTCTCTCTCTCTCTCTCTCTCTCTCTCTCTCTCTCTCTCTCTCTCTCTCTCTCTCTCTCTCTCTCTCTCTCTCTCTCTCTCTCTCTCTCTCTCTCTCTCTCTCTCCACGTGAAGATTTAATGGAGGTACCTTCAACATATGTCTTTCAATGTCTGTTTGTTACGCCAAGTTTTAATCCGTCCCTTTGTGTTCTCAGGCTCTCCCCTTTCCTTTTCCTCTCCCCTTCCTTCTTCTCCTCTCTTTCCCTCCCCTTTCCCATGCCTTTCAGACGGCTGGAAATACATCTTTTCCATCTACCACTCTCTTCCCATCTCTCTCTCTCTGTCCTTCTCTCTATCACTCTATCACGCTCCCTCCTCGTTATTTAGTCAAAGTCTCCAATATTTGCTTCCGCCTTGCTCCGGCTATCTTTTCTCTGCATTCATATAGCACCGAATGACTCCTTTACGTGTGTGAGTGTGTGTGGATTCAAGTCCCCTCCAGCGATGCATTTCAGGCGGATTCAATACATACTGGACGAGCAAACGCATTCTTCCAAGCAAGTAAGTAAAGAATATATATAACGAAAGACAGATAAAGTAAAGGGCGTCAGATGGAAGGTTGAGATGTATTGACGTATCGGAAAAAAGAGAGAGAGAGAGAGAAAAGAAGAGAAGTAAACGCCAGCAAACTGACACTTTACCTTTAGAGATTTTTTTCCCCCCGATCCGTCGGTTCAACTCACCCCGAAAAGACAAGGAAAAAAAACAACGGTAATAAAAAGTGAAAAAAAGTGCAATGTAAGCAAAGAATCTGATTTAATATCCATCAGTGTGGAAATGATTATGATTAGCAGCCTCAAACAATGATGTGTGAGAGAGAGAGAGAGAGAGAGAGAGAGAGAGAGAGAGAGAGAGAGAGAGAGAGAGAGAGAGAGAGAGAGAGAGAGAGAGAGAGAGAGAGAGAGAGAGAGAGAGAGACAGAGACAAACACAAAGACAGACAAAAATAACACACTTTTATACACTGAAACAGAGAGATATGGAAATTTCACTAACCAAACAGACATACAAAACACACACACACACACACACATACGCACACACACACACACACACACACACACACACACACACACACACACACACACAAGCAGAAATACAACAAACATATCCAAACCGAACCCAACCATAACACATCAGAAACACACACACACACACATACACACACACAAACACCCACACCCACACCCACACACGAAAACAAGGAAACACCCTCAAGACCACATAATCCGAGAGGGAGACCCACAACAGACAGACACAAACCAGAGCGAGTTAGGGCGAGGGAAGCGGGACAAGGGAAGGCAGGCAGGTAGGTAGGCAAGTAGGGCAGCAGGCGGGTAAGCAGGCAGGTAAGCAGGCAGGCGTGTCGGGGCATGAGCATAAGGTAAGGCAGGTGAGGCCAGGCAAGGTAGGCGGCTTGAGTAAACTGCATAATCCAGTAGCCCAAGACAATTATGAGAACTGTGGCTTAAGTTCAAAGTGGGACAGGGAAGCAGGCGGAAGATGTTGGTGTGTGTGCGGGCGCGTGTGAGAGAGGTGGAAGGGGGAACAGAGCCGGATGAGAAAGTGGAGTAGAGAGAGGAATAGAAAGTGAATATGGTGAAGTGGAAAGGGGAACAGGGCTGGATGAGAAAGTGGAGTAGAGAGAAGAATAGAAAGAGAATAATGTGGAGGAAGATAGAGAGGAATAGAAGCACGAAATAAGGCAATAAGGTAAGGTAATTGATGTATCTAGGAAAAAGATGTTGAGGTGGTGTGTGCGAGTGTGCGGGAGGGAAGTGGAAGGGGGTACAAAGCTAGATGTGGAAATGGAATAGAAAGAGGAATGGAAAGGATATGAAATAGGAGGATAGAGAGGAATAGAACCCGGTAATGTGTGTATATGTGTGTATGTGTGTGTGTGTGTGTGTGTGAGGGAGGTGGAAGAGGGTATAAGGCTGGATGAGAAAGTGGAGTAGAAAGAGGAGTAGGAAGAGAATACGGAAAATGAGGATAGCGAGGAATTGTAAGGTAATTGATATATCTAGGAAACAGGTGGGAGATGCTGGCGTGTGTGCGTGTGTGAGAGAGAGGTGGAAGGGGATACAACGACGAATGTGGAAGTGGAGTAGCAAGAGGAATAGGCATGGAATAAGGAAGAGGAGGATAGTGAGAAATAAGAGCCCATAATAGGTAAGGTAATGGATTATCTTAGAAACAGGTGGAAGATGCTAGCGTGTGTGTGCGTGTGTGTGTGAGAGAGAGAGGTGGACGAAGGTAAAGTGCCGGAAGTGGAGGTGGAATAGAAAGAGGAATGAGAGAAGAGAATAAGGATGAGGAGAACGATATCGATGAAGAAAAGCCTGTATCAAGATGGGTCAGGTCAGGTCAAGCTATAAGCAAGGTAAAGTATGTGTGTGTGTGTACGAGATCGGGGGTACGAGACCGGACGTGGAAAGGGAACAGCAAGATGAAAAAGACAGGAATAAGGAAGAGAAGGATAACAAGATATAAAACCCCATAATAAAGTGGGTCAGAGAGCTATAGGTAAGGTAATAGGCATATCTTAGAAGCCCCAAAAGTGAAGGCCAATAAACTCCCGTGAAGAAATGGGAAGACGGAGGAAGGATTGGGGGAAAAGAATAACCAAAGAAGAGACAGAGGGAAGACGGAGGAGGGATAGGAGGAAAAGAATACCCAAAGAAGAGATAGAGGGAAGAAGTATAGAACGTGGAAGAAAGAATAAAAGAACGTAAAGGAAGAACGTGTACACAGGGGGCTCTGAAAGGCGAGGAGGTGTAGAATGACAATGAAAAAGAAAAAAAAAGGGAGTAAAGAGGAATGAAAAGAGGAAAAGAAACTAGATAAAGGAGATGAATAAGAGGAAGAGGAGGAGGAGGAGGAGGGGTGAGGAGGAGGGGTGAGGAGGAGGAGGAGGTGGTGAGAGGAGAAAACAAAACAAAAACAGGAACAGGTGTGAAAAAAATAAAGGTTAGAAGCAAGAAATGAAAAAAGGCGAAAATGAGTAAAGAGTAAAAGAAAAAAAAATAAGAAGAAAGATCGAGAAAAGGATGATGAAAGAAGCGGAGGAAGAGAAAACGGAGAAAGATAATCAAGGGCAGAAAAAAGGAGGAATAAAAGGACGCAAAGAAAAAGAAAAAAAGGGTGATAACGAAAAGGAGGAGTAGGAGGAGGAAGAAGAAGAAGAAGAAGAGGAAGAGGAACAGGAAGAAGAAGAGGCGGAAAATGAGGAAAAGGAAATGTATAAGAAGAATCAAGAGCAAAAATGACAAAGGTAAGGAGTATAAGAACGAAAGAAAAAGGAGAAGTATAAAAAAAGGTGATAACGAGAAGGAAAATGAGAGTGTAAAGGAGTAGAAAAAAAGAAACGGGGACGGGAAGAAGGGTCACGAAAAGGAGGAGGAGGAGGAGGAGGAGGAGGAGGAGGAGAGGAAGAGCGCGTGCGGTGGGTTCAGCTGGCCGCGGTAGGAGGAGGGAGTCGCAGCCCAGTCAGTGATGTCGGCAACTCGGTCCGGCGCGCCTGTGTGTGTGCGTTTGTGTACGTATCCTGTCCCTGTGTCTCTGTGTGTGCGTTCGTGTGAGTGTATCCGTGGCTGCGTGTTAGTGTGAGTGCGTGTGGGGGCGTGTGTGTCCGGGAACGTCTTGGAGGAGTGTGTGTGTGTGAGAGTGTGAGTGTTATCTTAAGCGTTCTGTTAACATGGGAAAGTTTCGTCGCTCAGGCTCCGTTCACAGCCAGCAAGAAGACACAAAAAGGGACTCAAGTTAATGCCTGTCCTATGACCTATTGCTTTATGGAGGCATGACACGAGAACTGAAGCAACGAAGAAAGCAAAATTGGCGGTGACGGATCCAGTGACAAAAGACACACAAAGGGACTCAAGTTAATGCCTGTCCTCTGATGTATCGCTTTACGGAGGCACTACACGAGAGCTGCAGCAACGAAGAAAGCAAAAGTGGCGGTAACGAATCCAGTGACAAAATGCGTTACTCTTCTCAGGCGCTAAAGATTGTGACTTCCAGTTCTGTCTCTTACGAAGCAATGCGATACGGAGGCGTTACGCGAGGAATGGAGGTAACGTAGACAACAAAACTGACGGTAACATAGCCAGTGACCTTATGCGTTACTCTCCTCAGGTGCTTAAGACTGTCTTCCAGTGCTGTCTCTTTTGAAGCAATGCGTTACGGAGGTGTTAAACGAGAGCTGGGATCAACGTGGATAGCAAAAGTGACAGTAACAGAACCAGTGACAAAGTGGGTCACTCTCCTAGAGCTCTACAGATTGTGACACACTCTTATTAAGCAATGAGTTACGGAGGCGTTACAGGAAAGGAAGCAACGTGGAGAGTAAACATTGACGGTAACAGAACCAGTGACAAAGTGGGTTACTCCTCAATGGCTCTAAGGATTGATACTCAGTTGTCTCCTATGAAGTACTGCGTTACGAAGGCGTCACATGAAAACTGGGAGTAACGTGGAGAGAAAAGGTGACGGTAAAAGACCCAGTGACCAAGTGGATTACTCTCTGGCCTGTGAAAACTGACTCACAGTTCTGTCTCCTTTGAAACAATGCTTTAAGAAGGCGTTACAGGAGGACTGGAGGTAACGTAGACAGCAAAAGCGACAGTAAAACACTAGTGACAAAGTGGTTTACTATCCTAAGGCTCTGAGACTGTGCTTTAGCTCTGTCTCTTTTCATTTACTGCGATACGGAGGAGTTCAGAGACGAGTGTTTGTAGCAATAGCGGGAACGGTGACGGGAACGCAACCAGTGACATCTTAATCAAGGTTCCTATACTCGCCACCCTACATATGGGGAGTTCTGTGTCCCCTATGAAATGGTATTATGAAGAAGATACGAATGGACTGACAGCAGCATAGACGGCAATGTGATGGCAAGCGAACTGATGGTATCTTGAAGCTGCTGTGCTCAGGGCCCGGCAAATAGGGACTCAAGTTTCCGTCACCTCTGGAGTGTCGATTTACGGAGCTTAATCGAAGAGCGGCGCGACGGGGAGAGGAGGAGAAGGAGAGGTGTGAGGATGCATGTGAAGGGCGTGAGTTCCGGTGCTGTTGATGAAAGTGTGTGTGCCGGGCGATTCCATTTGATTGCGTATGACGAAAATGCAAGTGCGACGGTGATGACGGTGACGGTAAGAGGAAAGGATATAGTGACGCGTACATAGGCAAAAAAAACATAACAAACAAGAGGAAATAAAAAAAACAAAAAAATAATACCTAATCACTTATCGAAGGTGAGTCAAGGTGAGCGAAGGTAAATCAAGGATGAAGTAGAGAAGTGAAAACATAAAGGTCGAGTCCTATTTAGAAAAGAACTTCCCTTCATTTGATCTGACGAAGAATGTGCAAGAACAACGGTGATAAGTGTGAGCATAAGAGGAAATGTAAGAGTGACGCACAGGCATACCAAAGAAATGTATCTACCTGTATCTCACCTGTGTTTTGATTAGTTAATTCATTACTTATATTAAATACATATCAGACCCGAAAAAAATGGAGAATAACTCCTGAAAAACGAAAAAAAAGTGGATCAGTGCATAAGAAAATACTGTGACGAATGTTTTTTTTAATTAATTTATTGAAACGACATGAAATTCAGGTTTATCAAAATGCACTTGCCAGACTCCATCAAAAATAAGGAATTAAGCCAAGCTAAATCTACGTGTAATATATTTTATGGTTGGAAAAGAGCGTGGCGTATCTAATAACGCCTGATTTGATGTGCACCATATAAAAGTAAGTTTTAATAGGCAATACTAATATTTAATCAAGGCTGAGAGAGAGAGAGAGAGAGAGAGAGAGAGAGAGAGAGAGAGAGAACGAGAGACAGACAGACAGACATACAAACAGACAGACAAAATACGCAATAACAGACTGGTTTTGTAATAGCACGGTATGAAAATATAAAACCACCACATAACAAAGAGTGAACGAGATTTACTGGTGTGATGAATTTAATGAAGTCAAGATATAGAGCCATCACTATGAATACGAAAGAAAAGAAAAATAAACACTACTGACACACTCCCATTCCTCACAGTAGGGCAAGGAGATATGAAGACCGTACATTGCAGAGAGTGAACGGTGAATGACAGAGTGTGTTTGGGCGGGTTAATATTGCCGCAGGAGGGACAGATGTATTGCAGGCACTTGGACGCAGACTAAATCATAACACACTAAATCATGAGTCGGGACAGAAATGAAGGGCATGGTAGTCCGTCAGGCAATGCAATACAGTACACACACACACACACACACACACACACACACACACACATATACATACACATCCAACCACCTACCCCCAACCGCACACACACACACACACACACCTACACACCCATTCCATCATCACAAACCAATCACATCACAAAACCCTGCATACATATTAAACATATATATCACATATTCTCCTCCCAAATACTACAAAACTAAAGATTGATAGATAGATAGATAGAGAGAGAGAGAGAGAGAGAGAGAGAGAGAGAGAGATTTATTAATATTCAGTCAGTGACATGACAGCCTCGACACAGCTTTTGTTTAATGTATGAGAAACAAGGAACTGCATAACATCTGACCCCAAGCACACACACACACACACACACACACACACACACACACACACACACACACACACTCTCTCTCTATAATGTCAACCTATTTGTCATTATATCACTATCTATTAACCGCTTTATCTATCTATCTTTCAAACTTCTTTTTTTACATCAGGTGAGGCAACTCAAAGACACAAAACAAAAACAGGAACAAAAAAGCCAGCTACATCTTGTTCCACCAATCTATCTATCTATTTATCTATCTATCTATATCTATACATAAATGAGTAAATATATCAGTCAATTCATAAACCATATATCTACCTACCTATCTCTTCATATATCAACGAGTCTGTCTGTCTCCCATGATCAGTTTATTCTTCTACCTAACCATTATTTCATTGATTTATCTACGTATTAGCAAAAGGAAGATTCGCTATAGATTATACAGCAGAGACTCCGAATTCTTGCCACAGTGGTTAGGCGGCTATGCATAAATACATACACAAATATACATACATACATACATGCATACAAACACACACACACACACACACACACACAGAACCACACGAACACAACAACGCACACGAAAACCAAACTTACATACATACATACATACATACAGTGAACCACAACCAGACGCTAATTCAAGGACAAGCGTATAAAGATTTCCGTCTATTCCGAATTACAACCTTTAAGTCTAATCGAAATATTTTACGAACTATTCCCAGCACGGATTTCGCCCCGCTCCATAAAATGCGAGGGAACGTGATCATGAAGAAATATTTTTAAACTCGAATCGATTAATGCAAGTCACCCCTGGCAGAGAGAGAGAGAGAGAGAGAGAGAGAGAGAGAGAGAGAGAGAGAGAGAGAGAGAGAGAGAGAGAGAGAGAGAGAGAGAGAGATAGAGAGAGAGAGAGAGAGAGAGAGAGAGAGAGAGAGAGAGAGAGAGAGAGAGAGAGAGAGAGAGAGAGAGAGAGAGAGAGAGAGAGAGAGAGAGAGAGAGAGAGAGAGAGAGAGAGAGAGAGAGAGAGAGAGAGAGAGAGAGACAGAGAGAGGAGATGAATTGAGAAAGAGAGAGAGAGAGAGGACGCACAGAGAAAAAAAAAAAAAAAAAAGGGAATGACAGGAGGAAAATAAAACGCGTGACAGATGGCCGAGGAAGGCGCAAAAACAAACACGGAGACAAATGAAAAGAAAAATGTTGAGTGACAGGAGAGATGAAAAGAAGAAAAGGCAGAATGAAAGACACTAAAGAAATATGAGAATAAAACCTGAATCAAAACACCTTGTATATTTAATGCCACGGAAAAGACAGGAAAAAAAACACGAATACACGGTGGATAGAGATATATGAACACGGAAGGGGAGAAGATAACATACATTCGTTAATAGAGAGAAAAGAGGAATGTATTAAATGAAAATCAGTGACGTGCTGGATACATATACACAGACAAAAATACAAGTACTTTGATACAAGGATAAACTTGGATATATTGAGAGTAAATTTGTTATGTAGATATAGATATATATAGTGGATATGTGGGAATGGGGGATATACATTTCAAAATCTAGAAGAAAATAAATAAAAGTCATGCCAGATAATTTAAGTGTTTATAGACTTCAAAGATATGGAGATAAAAAAAACGTAATAGACGACCTGGATATGAAAGTCGAGAAAACGCAAAAAACTCCGCATATAAACACGAAAAAGACTAATGGAATGGCCGTTCTTTACAGCCCCGATATGAAGAACAACTTTGAAATAGAGGGCCAAATGATTCAAAGAAATATATAGCAAGGAAAATAACGGTGGGGAGAGTTGAAGAGGAAAATCTCGCCATAGAAAAATAAATACTGACTATTTTCACCGTCCATTCCAAAGCTACCGTAGATGATGTAATTTAGACAAAGCCAAGTAAGGAAAAGAATAAAATGAGTATAAAAGCTAAAGGAAGAGGGAAAAAGGGCAAACTGACCATATATCAACGAATCCACTTTACTCTTAAAACGTATGCAGTTCTAGTAAGATACAAATAAGCGTTATGCAGAAGGGTAGTTAATAAAAGGATAAAATAACAAGAGGAACTGGCTGCAGGGAAAGAGGGATGAAAGAGAGCAGTGGATAAAATTTGCAATACTTAAACGAATACAAATTAAAATCATTCACTACAGCACTAACGTGAGGTGGAGCTGCTAGACAAAAGTACAAGTTATGAAAAAAGAGGATACAATGGAAACTGACATCAGGGGGAAGAAAAATGCATGAGGAAACCAATTAAACCAAGTACAAATTGATATCATGTACCATTTCAGCACTAACACGGGTTAAGAAAATTAGGCGGAAGGAAAAGTGATGAGAAATAAAGTACAATGAAAAAAAAGGAAGCAGGAAAATCGAAAGAGAAAGACAGACCAAACTAAAACGAATATAACTTGATATCATGGTCACTGTCAAGGCAACACGAGCTACGAAATTAGACAGAGGGAAAAGTGATAGAAGGAAAGGAATGATAATGGAAACTGACAGCAGAGGAATAGAAAGAAAAGACAGACCAAACTAAAGGGAATACATCTTGATATCATGGTCACTGTCAACCCAACACGAGCTACGAAATTAGACAGAGGGAAAAGTGATAGAAGGAAAGGAATGATAATGGAAACTGACAGCAGAGGAATAGAAAGAAAAGACAGACCAAACTAAAGGGAATAAGAATTAATATCACGGTTCGTGTCAGCAACAACGCGAGGTATGAACGTAATAGATAAGTACACGTTCACCTTTGTTTGACCTTTGCCCTTCCCGCGGCGTCAGGGGCGGTGGAGGGGGGGATGGGGGGGGGGGGGGATTATTTCCGTGCGATTAGCAGAGGCAGAAAAAAAATATCATGTTAAACTCATGCAAAACTTTGTGTATTCATTAATTAATGCGACCCTGCTATCACTGATCAGCCGGTCATTAAGTGATTATTGTTTATATTACGGTTATTATTAAGTTATTATTGACATCATTATTAAAATTAGTGTTGGTTTTATTATACATATGGTTGTAATAATATCAATGGTATCAGAAGTAGCAGTAACAGTGGCAGTAGCAAAAGCAGTAGTAGTATTAGTATTAGTAGTAGTAGTAGTAATTGCAGTAGTAGGGATAGTAGTAGTAGTAACAGTAGTAGGGGTAGTAGTAATAGTAGTATTAGTATTAGAATGAGTATTATTAGTATTAGTATTAGAAGTAGAAGTAATATTAGTAGTAAACCAATAACATTTGCATATAAATGGCTTGAGCGGTTAGCGTGCGGGCCTTGCATTCACCGCGCACTGGACGACGCGGGTTCGAATCCCCACGCTCCCACCTGGGATTTTTCAGTCACCGCCGAGTGGCCTAAGACTACCCACATGCTGTCCTGAAGACCACCCATCAACCCGGACCCTAGAAAAAAACCGTCCAAGTGAATCAAGAATGAGTTCCGGGGGGCAGCATGAGCCAAGAGTAAATGGCGCCACTATAAAAATTGCCTGCGCCATGTGGGGCTAGAGGCGCTATAGGCGAACACGTAAAAAAGAAAAAAAAAGAAAAGAAAACAAGAAACAAGACAAAAATGGAAAAAGAAAACAAGAATCAAAATGTCGGAAAAGAAGACAGAAGATTCCACACAAAAGCACTGACGATGAATGATAAAGTGAAAATAAAAACCTTATAAGCCCGAGTGAGGGTGTGTGCAGGCGTGAAGAAGTGGAGGAAATGAGAGGTGGTTATTCTCGGTTAATCTTGACAGAGCTTCGCGAAATTAGAACCATACACTCGTGACCCCTGCTTCCTCATTCCTTAAACCCCATGACTGCCTCGAATACAGTTTGACGATTCTTAAAATTACCGACTTGTTGATACCATGCCTTCCTATACTTCTGTGTGTAAAAAAGAAAAAGCAAGTGGTGGTTATTGTGGTGGTGGTGCAGTGTAATAGTGGTGATGAAATTGTTGTTGTTGTTGTTGTTGGTGGTGGTGGCGGTGGCGGTGATATATAACCTACTCATCATAAAAAAATCTAATAAGGAGACGCAATATGTCTAGATTTTGTCCAGGAGAGAGAGAGAGAGAGAGAGAGAGAGAGAGAGAGAGAGAGAGAGAGAGAGAGAGAGAGAGAGAGAGAGAGAGAGAGAGAGAGAGAGAGAGAGAGAGAGAGAGAGAGAGAGAGAGAGAGAGAGAGAGAGAGAAATTATATATATTAAGAGAGATAATTATATATTAAGATTATCATTAAACCGTCCACGAGGAGTTTAATTAATAATTTCCAAACACAGGTGACCACGGAAGCATGGCCGAGAGATATGATGGAGGCGTGCAAGAATGACAGAATGACACTAATGGACACCTGGCACCATTAAAAGCGGGGCATTAGGGCGCCAAGGACATGCTCTTCAAAGGCAACATCATCACGTGTCTTAACGAAGTAACTTACAGGTAACAAAGGTGAGAAAAAGGTGAGACAGAAAATATTACAAGGACAGAGAAAAACTAAAAAAATTCGTGCACGAGTTAGAAAAGTCTCGTATACTTTAGAAATATATGATAAAGCACAGGAATAAACACTAATGTGAAGTAGAAATATATGCAGGTAGATGCGTTGTGACGAAATATATAACTGAGGTGATAGAAAGCAAAGACAAACTGACGGTGAAGTGAGTCAGCAAAAGAACTTTCATTATTTATAAATATGGAAAGACATATATAGAGAGCATTAGATATAGCAAAAACACATGTATTTGAAAGTGCGACGACGATACACAATACAGGAAAGCAAACAGTGAGAGTTAAGATTGCGAAGACAAAGAAGAGAACTGACTGTGGTGTGCTCGAATCAAAAGATCTGTAGATAGAAAAATGATATGTATAAACAGCAAGAGAAGTTAGAAAAAATATTACAAGGACAGCAAAGAAATAAAACAGGAAGTAGCGTGTTTGAACCAAAGAGCTCTTGCATGTTGCATAAATAGAGCATAAAAATAACACGATTTAGACGTATATGAATAACAGGTTAAAAGAAAAGGTAAAAAAGACTGCGAAGAGAAATAAGGACATGTTTTAACCTAGGAAATTTTGCAAAAACTTAAAAAAAACTGCATGTTACATAAAAAAAATAATAAAGTAGAATTATATGCATAGACAGTAAGAAGTAAAGAAATAAAGAAAAAGGAAACTAGAAGCCTAAAGTAATACGCTTGAACCGAAAGAAACAAAACACACTCGCTAGATAAATAGACATAAAAAAAAGTCATCACACGTTAAATATATACATGCATGAAAAATAGTGGAGGCTCACATTAAAACTTAGCAGCCTAAACACACGTACATCATTCATGAGTTAGTGGAAAGTGTAATCTACAGCACAAGTTTTATTCATTGTGTTAACGAGGCATTACAAAAATTACGTGAGCGAGAGCAGGATTAAGTGTGTAAAAATATCTGAAACCGGAAGGAAAAACTGCCCGGAAAAAAGTGCGACAACATTACGAACTGAGGTGGCTGACAAGTGCAGGTGAAGGATTTATTGCAGGAACTAAGAACAAGACATAAGAGTAGTAAGTCAGCGCGTTAGTAAGAATCAATAAGAGTAAGTGTTGCAGGACGACAAAACATGCTTAGCCATTCTCGAAGCGTGGAGTGCTTTGCTACTGCCAGTGTTGTTGTTTTGAGATATTGGGAGAATAATATTGAAAGCGGACTAAGAAAAAATAAATTGATCTCGACCTGCCCTAACGTCATATTGCTATAGTGTAATTATCCCTGTTTGCAGATGATAGAAAATACTCAGTAGTAAATGCATCGAAAAATATATCAAAAATTCTAACTGTGCACACTAACATTAGCGAAAACACGTGAAAACTTAATGGCAATATACTGAGAAAAGATTCAACCCTTAAATTTGTCTTTGTTTTGATACAGAAAAAAAAATGTGATATTGAAATGTGAGTGAGGAAGAACATTGAGACAGAAAGGTGAGATAAGAATGTAAAGGACTTGTCTAACTGAACACACTGTCAGATGCTTAGTCCATGACACCTTAAAACTCTATCAACTATCTATATCGTACCGTTGTCCTGAGATGTAAAAATGTGATAACGAAACGTGAATGAGGAATTATAGTGATATCTGCTGGCTGAAGAAACATAATGAACCTTAATCCGTGAGACTTAGAACTCCATAAGCAGGGTATTCGCCGTTTAACTGCTATCTCCATTGCTGTTTTGTGAGACGGATAAATTCGGTAAAGAAACGTGAGTGGGGGATGAAAAGCAATGGAACCTTCTAGCTGAATACTTATCTCTATTGCTGTTTTGTGAGACAGATAAATTTGGTAAAGAATAGTGAGTGATGAGAAGCAATGGAACCCTATAGCTGAATACCAATGGAACCTTCTAGCTGAATACTTATCTCTATTGCTATTTTGTGAGAGATTGGTGAGTGATGAGAAGCAATGGAACCCTATAGCTGAATACACTAACAGAAGCTAAATCCGTGAAAACATGAATGGTTAAAGAGATTACTCGTCGTTTTCCTGTTATATTTACCGTTGTTGTGTGACATAGTATACAAAAAAAAAAAAAAAGTGATGAAAAAAAGTGTGAGGCGACACGCAAATATGAAGAATCAAGGCATTACCCACGTGACTTCCTCCTCCTTCACCGCCTCGCTGCTGTTACTGCCCCTGCTGCTGCTGTTACTGCTTCACCCCGTCACTGCCGCCCCGCCAACTCTCGAGAAAGGTAAGGTGACAGGTCTTTTCAGTGGTCTTTTCCCTTATATATATTTTTGCGGGATATGGTGGTGTGAAATTTAGTTAGTGAGATTTGGTTTATTTATCTTTTTTACAGCAAAGGAGAGAGCTCAAGGGCTTAAAAAAGAAAAAGAAAACAAGAATGGAAAAAAGCCCGCTACGTCAAGTTAGGTTAGGTATGGTTTAACTTTGATTGGTCAAGTTAGAATGGAATTTGTTTGCCTTTGGGTTTTGACATATAAATGGTTTGGTTAGGTTTGGTTTTCTTTACTTTGGTGTGGTTTAGATAGGTTTGATTTGCTTGGGGTTTGCTATTTTATGTTTTAGTTAGGTTTGGTTTCGTTAGGTTAGGTACGGTTTAGTTAGATTTGGTTTGGTTTGGTTTGATGTGGTTCAGATATGTTTTGTTTACTTGGGTTAGGTATGGTTTGGTATAGTTGGGTTTAAGTGATGATTATTTTAGTGGAGTTGGTGTGTTTAGGTTAAATTTGGCTTGGAAAAACATTTGTTATGGTTAGGATAGGTTTAATTTTGTTGGATCATCTTTCGTTTAGCTTGGGGGATTTAGGTTATGGTTGGTTTGGTCTGGTTTTCTTAGGTTGGGTTGAGTTGATATTTGCTCAAGCCCCGTTACGCTGTTTCATATTACGTTACGGTGTTATATGTTGGGTTACTTTTTTCTCTCTCTAAGCGTTTAAGCAATTATTCATAAGCCGGATTGCCGCAGCTGTGGCCAAAAAATATTATCGGATTTGTCTTTGTATGAAAACAAGGATTATTTTTGAGGAGAGAGTTATGGATAAAGATTCCATCACGATTATACAGTCTGCCACTTTTTAACAGACAAACACAGGCATCCTCCTCCCTTCCTTTCCCCTAGAGACAAACATCCTTCTCCCCCAGACAAATATCCCACAGACAAACATCCCAGAGACAAACATCCCACAGACAAACATCCCATAGACAAACATCCCACAAACAAACATCCCAAGGACAAACATCCCATAAACATCCTTCTCCCCTCTCCCTCTACCCCCACACACGGACCTAACACATACCTAACAGACACGCGCGTATACATATTCATATCACAGACAACAATGTTGCAGTCGCATAAACAAAATATAAAAATGTTTTGTGTGTGTGTGATGAAACAGAAGATCACTGCGGAAAAAAAAGCATTGTTGAAAAATAATAATAAAAAAAAAAAATGTGCCTTCAGGTTATAGTGTGTGTGTGTGTGTGTGTGTGTGTGTGTGTGTGTGTGTGTGTGTCAGTATGGATGAGTTCAATAACGCACTAAAATATTGCCAGACTTTATTCCCGCTCCATCACATCATATTTACGACTCTACTACTGTGTAAGTTTTCATATATATCCTCTCTTTATGCGCCAACACGGGAGCAAATGTTCACGTACGCGCCGTTGTAGCTTTGTGTGCATATGTAGAACAGCATATGCGAGGGAGGTAACATGTGCTTCTACCCGGCAATGGTCGTGGCGCTTGTCCAGTGGCAATCGTAAAAAGATATCATACCTGTGCATAAAGCCATTCTTTCTTTATGCAGCTTTCGAAACCCTAGTGACGTAAAGGAATTGAGTTGGGAGGAGAATGGAAGGTAGAGGAAGGTAAAGGAAGGATGAGAAAAGAGTATGAAAGGGAAAGTAAAGGAAAGGAAAGGAATGGAAAGGAAAGGGAAGGGAAGGGAGGGGAAGGGAAAAGAAGGGAAGAGAAGAGAAGGGAAGGGAAGGAAAGGGAAGGGAAGGGAAGGGAAGGGAAGGGAAGGGAAGGGAAAGGAAAGGAAAAGAAGGGGAAGGGGAAGGGAAGGGAAGGGAAGGGAAGGGAAGGGAAGGGAAATGAAGAGAAGGGAAGGGAAGGGAAGGAAAGGGAAGGGAAGGGAAGGGAAGGGAAGGGAAGAGGTGGGAAATGAAGAGAGGGGAAAGGCAGGAAAAGAAAGGAGAGGGAGAGGGGAAATAAAGAAAGGAGAGGGAGAGGGGAAATAAAGAAAGGATGGACGGAGGGGGGGAAAAGAAAAAGATCATGAAAGGAAAGGGAAGGAAAGGGAGGGAATGAAGCGAAGCGAAACAAAGGAAAGATAAGAGATGAGAAGAAAAGAAAAGGGAAGGGAAAGGAAGAGAACGTAACAAAAAGGAGATGAAAACAAAAAAAAAAAAACGAAAATGGAGAAACGCAAAAGAAAAAGTTACTAGACTTGCTCATTTTGATAGTTATGAGAAAGAAAAAATCGGACGAAGAGAAAGTAAAGACACGAAAAGTGAAAAGAATCGACAAAAAAAATGCAGAAAAAAAGACCTGAATATAGGAAAACCCGATTCACTCATTACGCTACGCCATTCCGTTTCAATTTGGATATTAAAAGGGAACACGAAGAGGGAAGAAAACGAAGAAAAACGAAGAAAAAAAGAAAAAAAAGCCCAGGAGAGGAGATCTGATTCACTCATTACGCTACGCCATTCCGTCTCAATTTGGATATTAAAAGAGGAAACGAAGAGGGAAGAAAACGAAGAAAAACGAAGAAAAAACGAAGGAAACCCGAGATAGACCAAAAAACGAAAAGGAAAAATGGAACCAAGGAGAGAAGGAGGTCCAATTCACTCATTACGGTACGCCATTCCGTCTCAATTTGGATATTAAAAGGGGAAACGAAAGAGGAAATAAACGAGGAAAAACGAAGGAAACCCGAGAAACTGACCCCAAAAAACGAAAAAAAGGAAAAATGGGACCCGAGAGAGAGAGATGGGAGGAGGTCCAATTTACTCATTACGCTACGCCATTTCGTCCCAATTTGGATATTAAAGGAGAAACGAAGGAGGAAAAACAAAGAAAAACGAAGGAAACCCGACGAAAACAAAACAAAACAAACAACAAAAAAATGGAACGGAAAGAGATGAGGAGGTCCCATTCACTCATTACGCAACGAAATTCCTTCCCAATTTGGATATTAAAAGGAGATACGAAGAAGGAGGAAAACGAAGGAAACCAAAGGAAATCACCCCCCAAAAAAACGAACAAGGAAAAAAGGAACCGAGAGAAAGAGGTCTGATTCAGTCATTAAGCTACCCAATTCAGGATCGTTTCAGTAGTTAAGTAAAATCGCTCATTTCGACGCTCGCGCGCACGGTGGCCAGGAAACAATCGAGGACTTGGGGCAGCTTAGTTTCGTTGCCTCTCTCTGGGACACGTGGAGACGAGGTAAAAGCGGAACAGAGGGAGACAAAGGGTCGCTACAGGAATATTCAACCGCCTCGCTGCTGGCAAAGAGGTTCATAATGTAAGCTTTGGATTCGAGCTTTATCCTTCGGTTCCCATTGTGCCGGTGAGCTGTGCAGGGAAATTGTTGTATATGTGAGTCTTGTTATGGCGCTCTCCCCGATTGATTGTCCGTTTCTCTTTCTGTCTGGCGCTCCCTACCTGACGTGAATTCTTTTTTTGTGTGTCTATGTCTGTCTGCCTCTGTCTTTCTGTCCGCGTGTCTGTGTCTATCTGTCTGTCTGTCTGTCTGGTTCCCTTTGTGTGTGGTGGAAAAATAAAAAATCGAGTTGAAACGTTATATGGATAGGAAAGAAAAAAAATGGAGAAAAAAAATCGGAGAAAAAAATGGAGAAAAAATGGGGAAAAAAATCGGAGAAAGAAAAAGAAAGAAATAGAGATAGGTTAGTGGTTAGTTACGTAAGGTATGAGTAAAGGTCTGATAAATATAGAGTAGGATGACTGTAAAATAAGGTTAATGGTCTCTCTCTCTCTCTCTCTCTCTCTCTCTCTCTCTCTCTCTCTCTCTCTCTCTCTCTCTCTATATCTCTCTCTCTCTCTCTAAGCCTAATATACTTAAGCTTTCAAGTCTTCTTTACTCACTCCTTTCACTCCATCAAGCTGACCTTATCGCTTCTCTCATCACCTACGGCATTCCCACCTCGCCCCCCAAAAACTCTCTAACCTTCTATGTCTCCTACTCTCTTCATACCTGGCGGCTGTACCTCTCTTCTCCTTTCTTTCTTCCTCTCCTCCCCTTTACCCTTCCAAAGTCCCTCAGAGGACAAAAAGGAGAGATACTTGTGTTACGTCAACGTCAAGCTACACACGCACACAGACTGACACACACGTAAGAACATACAGGTACACACGTTATCTCCTCCAGCTGTCTTCACGGTTGCTGAGCTTCTGAACTTGTTGACAGAGCGCCCCGGGGAAGACTCGGAACATAAGCTTTACCTTTCGTCGTGCCCAAGTAAAAGAAAGGTTTTGTACCCTCCAGGCGCCATCCCTTCGCGGCTTCTGTTATCGATACCAGTAGACAAACAGACATGCTAGAAGAAAGACAGCCATCCAACAAGAAACAAGAATACAGAGAGAGGGCGGAAGTACAGAAAAAAATGGGTATCTCTTTCAAGAGGAGGGTATCAGGACACCTCTCCTCCCGAAACTGACCTATCTTTCGGACACTCTTCTAACTCTTTATAGGAGCAGTGAATAGCGGGCTTTTTTTCACATTTGTTACCTTTTTTTGTGCCCTTGAGCTGACTCCTCTGATGTAAAAAAAATATATATAGGTAGAAAGAAAGACAAACATACTTTGACATATAAAAAGATACAGAAAAAACAGCCACTTAGCCATACACTGTAACTACATCTACTACCTGCCACTCACACTCCTACCAACACAATCCCTTGGAGTAATTATATAAGAAACAACCCACGATATATTTTCTGTCCAGCCTGATCACTTTCGACACACTAAGTCTTGATTGTGTGATAAAAAACAACAACCACTATATATCTCCTGTCTGGGTGGTGATGGTGGTGGTGGTGGTGGATGAATGAGGTAATGGAAGATGAAATATTGTGGTAGTGGCTAAGTAAGGAGGCGTTGAAAGTGGAGGCGGTGGTGATGAATCGAGGTGGTGGAGCAGTGGCGCTGGAGGGGGAGGTAATGGATGGAGATGATGAAGTGGCAGCTCGGGACGTGAAGTGACGTATCGTGGCGGAATAGTGATAGGCAGGAGGTGCTATACGCCCGTATTGAACGCCCTCCCTTCCTGGACCATTCCCTTGATACTCGTTCCCTTTCCTACGCCTTTCCCTTGACATCAGTTCCCTTCCTATGCCTTTCCCTTGACATCAGTTCCCTTTCCTTGACATCAGTTCCCTTCCTATGCCCTTCCCTTGACATCAGTTCCCTTTCCTTGACATCAGTTCCCTTCCTAGGCCATTCCCTTTACTACGGCCTTCCCTTGACGTCAGTTCCTCTTCCTAAGCCCTTCCCTTGACATCAGTTCCCCTTCCTTTGCCATTCCCTTGACATCAGTTCTCCATGTCAGGCCATCACCCTGACGCCAGTTCAAAACACTATGAATATGCGAGACCCTATTAGCTCGTTCTCTACGTGCTCCCTATGACCTATTTTTACGGATTAAAAAACACATTAAATATAATCCTCTTAGTCAACACGTGTGTCGCTGATAGACCGAGGAAAGGCGATTGGAAGCCAAGTATGTAGAATTTAACGAAGCGGAGAAAAGTTTGGAGACTGTTATAGATTAAGGAACACATTAAAAGTAATCCTCTTAGCGAATACCAATAGGGCTGATAGATCGAGGAAAGGCGATTGGAAGTCAAGTATGTAGAATTTAATGAAGATGAAAAACAATGTATATGATGCTGTTGTTTTCTGAGTTGGTAATAATGGACACCATTGAAGAAAGTCATGTAGAATTTAACAATGGTGAAAACAGTTTAGTGGTTTCCGTTGGTTTCTGAATTGGTAATAGCGGCTTTTTGTTTTCATTTTTTTTCCCTTGAGCTGCGTCGTTTACTTTAAAAAAATCACTTGGGAAAGGTACGTAGAATTTAATTAAGGTGAAAAGCAGTTAATAAGTTTCCGTTGGTTTCTGAGTTGATAATAATGGACATCACCACTGAGGAAAGGCAACGAAGAAAAAAAAGAAGAAAGGAAAAGTATGATGAATTTGACGATGGTGAAAAACAGCTTAGAAGATTTCGATGGTTTCTGAGTTAATAATAATGGACATCAGTTGGGAAAGGTATGTATAATTCAACTATAATGAAAAGCAGTTTTAATATTGCCGTTGGTTTCTGAGTTAATAATAATATTCGTCAGTTAGGAAAAGTGCGTATAATTAAATTTGGTGAAAAGGAGTATAGAAATTTCCGCTGGTGTCTGAGTTTGCAATAACCGACATCACTTAGTAGAGGAAGGCTTCATATACCGCCACTAATATTGCTCTGTCCGCACGCCCCCTTTATTTGCGCGTGTGGTCTGTTTGGTTTGGAGTTTCGGCGAGTATTTGCAGCGGAACATTCATGCATACGTCATCAGAGCAAACATTCAACATTTACCATTCGTTACAAAAGGACCGCTGGCCAATCTCTCTGCGGCTCAGCATATATTAAAAGCCCGGATTAAATCATAAATGGATAATGCATACTTACATTACAAGCTTCATGTCGGAGTTTCAATAATTCATGAACTGTGTTGTAAATTGTCATGATCGGATTAATTGAATGCATAATGAAGTGGTGTGTTTGCTTATTCACAACCGTATTCTTCACCATCAACGCTGAACCCTTTTGTTTCTCATCAAAGCCGCACACACATATATTAATAGATGCTACAGATAAAAGGACAGACAAACAGAAACAGAGGCAAACAGACAGGTAAACACAGACACACAAAGACAAACGGAAACAGAGGAAAAGACAGGTACAAATATATACACAGACAAACAAAAACACACAAATAGACACACACACACACACACACACTCACACAAAGCCAGGTAACCAGACAGAGACAGACATATACAAATACTAAGCCACTGAGACAGACAAGCCAGACATACAGAAACAGAGCGGCAGACAGACAGACAGAGGGAGCGACGCGTATACATATCACCTCCCAAGAATTTATTCACGATGAGTTTACACATAAGTCATAAAAAGAGAAAGACAAGGAGGAAAGAGAGAAGAGGAGGAAGGAGGGGAGGTGATAAAGGAAAGGGAGGGAGGAAGGGAGGATGAGTGGGATGAAAGGGATGAAAGGAATAAGAGTGGGAGGGGGGAAGCAGAAGTGGGAGATAAGGAGTGGGAGAGGAGGAGGAGGAGCGGGGGTGGGAGCAGGTGGCAACGGAGGAAAGGTGAGCGGAGGAGACAGGTGAAGGGCGGGTAGCAAGAGACACGAGAGGAGGAAAAACAGAACCTGAAGGATGGTGATGGAAGCAAGGATCGCAGGCCGCTGAAAACAAACAAGGAGCGAAGAAAATGATGCGGAAAAGACAAGAGAACCCAAGCAAAGGTGAAGACAAAGAAGAAAACGAAACCGAATTTATAAAGAATGGAAGAAAATAAGCACAAAGACAAGAGGGAAGACAAGATTCTGAAAAGACAAAGAAGAAAACGAAACCGAATTTATAAAGAATGGAAGAAAATAAGCACAAAGACAAGAGGGAAGACAATGATTCTGAAAAGACAAAGGAAGCAACCGAATGTAAAGACAAAGAAGAATACGAAAGAGAACTTATACATAATAGAACAGGATAAACAGAATAACAAGAGGATGAAGGAAAAGGAATAGAAATGTTTCCACTCTCTCTTTGAATAATTAGTATTTTGGGGATAATAGTGAATGATATATATAATGTGTGTGTGTGTGTGTGTGTGTGTGTGTGTGTGTGTGTGTGTGTGTGTGTGTGTGTGTTATTGACAGCCTTGTCCAGCGTTTCAGACATGTATTAATGACCTTTGCATTATAATTAATTCAGTGGTCAACTATTTCTTTCTATTTTCCTCAATTAAAAAAAAACATGAAATAAAGATAAAAGGCGGGAAAATAAATAGCGGATACACATTTTCCTCGAATTCCTTTGTGTTTTTTTCATATTTTTTTATCCTTTTTAATATTTTTTTCTTCCTCTCTATCCGTAAGAGATGGAGAGGCAAATGGAGGAAGGGATACAGAGAAGGGAAGATAGTTAAGGAAGGAATGCCTCTCTTTCAGCTACCTCGGTTGCAAGAGTGTCTACACTATTCTCTCTCTCTCTCTCTCTCTCTCTCTCTTCTTTTGTTCTTTGTCTCTCCTCCTCTCTCTCTCTCTCTCTCTCTTCTTTTTCTCTCTTCTTCTATTTTTTGTTCTTTGTCTCGATTCCTCTTCCTCGCCCGCGCATCCTCTTTTTCTCTCCTCTTATTTTCCTTCCTTCTGCTCCTCCTGCTTCTCTTCTCTTCTCTTCTCTATTCTTCCTCCTCCTGTTCGTACTCCTCTCCTTCCTCTTCCTCATACTGTTCTTCTTTGTCTTCCTTCTCTCCTCTTCCTTCTACTACTGTTCCTCCTACTCCTCTTCATCTCCTCTCCTCCTACCGTTCATTATACTCCTTCTCTCCTTTCATCTTCCTACTGCTTCTCCTCCTGCTTCCTCTCCTGCTACAGCTCCTCCTCGTCTCGGTTCTCCTAATTCCTGGCCACCCATTCAACTGGAACGCCATTAAGCCACAAGAAACCCAAACTATTCCAGAGAATTTGGGGAGACATCTATCGAGCTATCAGAGTTGTGCGCAGGAGACTGATAGTGAGGTAAACTGATAGAGAGAACGTCACAATGTTGTTTTAGGATATTGTATGTGTTTCCTGCTACCCTTAAACGATAGATAGACAGGTGGAGAGAGTCATAATCTTGCTTTAGGATGAGGGATATGGCTTTTCGTACACTTAACCATAAATAGAGGGAACTGATTATGCTGTTTAAGGATAATGTTTAAGCCTCTAGAAACCCTTGTACGACATATATTAACAGACATAAATTTATATTGTTACTCTAGGTCTGTTCATAATGTATATTTTCTTGGGTGCTACCTTAGAGGAATAGATAGATAGATATATGTTGATTTAGGAGAAAGAGAATATATCTGAAACAAAACTGAAAGAAGGATTGTTATAGGAGAGTCATATTATATTATTTTTAAGCCCCATATTACACGTAATTCACATGGCGGTGCTTCGGGACGACGCTAGCATATGTTCAAACTGGAGAGTGATAGCAAGCAATCGGCCGTGAACGCTCACCACGGGCGGTACGGCCGGATGAACTTTCTAGTATATTTCACGGCCAACTGTAAAACTGCCAAAAGAGCAAACAGCACGCAACGAGATTGTCGTCGAGAGAAGGCATGTCACCTCCACCACCACCAGCAGTCACATACACTGCTACACTGACCCACCGTCCAAATACGTGTAATAACCGTAAAATAACTTAGAATTTTCCCACGGCGCCGTAGGCCAGGTTGGTAGTATAGAAACCCCGTAGGAAACCGGGCTGCAATAATAGGGGGCTTTAAACCGTTAAAGATAGACAGAAAGAGTCGGAAAGATTTTTTGAATGGACCGTTGTAACCTTTTGAACAATAATCAATGGATAGAAAGTGTCATAATATTGTTTTAGAAAGAATATGTCCCTTGCAACCCTACAAAGACAGACAGAAAGAGTCATAATATTGTTTTAGAAAGAATATGTCCCTTGCAACCCTACAAAGACAGACAGAAAGAGTCATAATATTGTTTTAGAAAGAATATGTCCCTTGCAACCCTACAAAGATAGACAGAAAGAGTCATAATATTGTTTTAGAAAGAATATGTCCCTTGCAACCCTACAAAGATAGACAGAAAGAGTCATAATATTGTTTTAGGAAGAATATGTCCCTTGCAACCCTACAAAGATAGACAGAAAGAGTCATAATATTGTTTTAGAAAGAATATGTCCCTTGCAACCCTCCAAAGATAGACAGAAAGAGTCATAATATTGTTTTAGAAAGAATATGTCCCTTGCAACCCTACAAAGATAGACAGAAAGAGTCGTAAATGTGTTTAGATGATGTGTAAGCCTTTTGACACACTCGAACAATAGATAGACGGATATAAAGTGTGATAATGTTGTTTTAGGAAGAAGAATATGCCTTTTGCAGCCCTTCAGCGATCGAGAGAAAGAGTCATAATGTTGTTTTAGGATGATGGATATGCCTTTTGTAACTCTAGAACAATAGCCAGATGAATAGAAAGTGAGATAATGTTGCTTTAGGAAGAAGACTATGCCTTTTGCAACCCTTTAGCGATCGAGAGAAAGTCATAATGTTGTTTTAGGATTATGGATATGCCTTTTGTAACTCTAGAACAATAGCCAGATGAATAGAAAGTGAGATAATGTTGCTTTAGGAAGAAGACTATGCCTTATGCAACCCTTTAGCGATCGAGAGAAAGCGTCATAATGTTGTTTTAGGATGATGTATAAGCCTTTTGACACCCTTGAACACTAGAGAGAAGGATAGAAAGTGTGTTAATGTTGTTTTAGGAAGAAGAATACGCCTCTTTACCTTTGAATGGTAGATAGGAAGTCATAATATTGTTTCAGGATGATGTATAAGCCTTTTGACACCCTTGCACAATAGACAGATTGATAGAAAGTGTGTTAATGTTGTTTTAGGAAGAAGAATATGCCTCCTTGCCTTTTAAGATTTATAGGAAGTCATAATATTGTTTCAGGATGATGTATAAGCCTTTTGACACCCTTGCACAATAGATAGATTGATAGAAAGTGTGATAATGTTGTTTTAGGAAGAAAAAAACATGCCTCTTTACCTTTCAATGATAGATAGGAAGTCATACCGTTGTTCTAGGATGACGAACATGCCTCGTGATATCCTTGAACCGGAGAATAAAACGGGGTGGTGTTCAGCGGAGGGGAGTGAATCGAAAAGGGAGCAGCGGCAGCGTGATATGGAGGCCCCTAATGCGAGGATGGACGGCGGTGACAACGAAGATTTATGGTTGTGAATTAATGCCCCGATCAATTATTCGCCGGACATATATCAGGACGCCCTTCCGATGCCCCTTGGCTGCTCACTCACTCAGCCCGATACGGTTATCTATAAAAGCCGACTCACTGTATGATTTTCGTGATGCATGCCTCCCTGTTCCCTTTTACAACACTTTTGCTCGACTCGGCTTGGAACTGTATGATTTTCCTGATGCATATTTTGTTTTTAAGTTTTACTCCACTTATGCTCGACTTGCCTGTATGGTTTTCCTGATAGGTTTTGTTGTTCCTCTATACAACACTTTTGCTTGACTCGGCTTGGAACTGTATGATTTTCCTGATGCATATTTCGTTTTTAAGTTTTATTCCACTTATGCTCGACTTGCCTGTATGGTTTTCCTGATAGGTTTTGTTGTTCCTTTATACACCACTTTTGCTTGACTCGGCTCCAAACGGTATGCTTTTCCTGATGCATGTTTCAATGTTCAATATTGTAACATCTGTATGCTTGGCTCTGAATCAAAAAACACTTTCACTCTTTCTATCTACTTTTCTTTCTCAACTAATTTAAGAAACTAACCTAACTTTCGTAATCTAACCGAACCAACGACCTAACACATCCCAAACACAACTACTCACCCAACAAAACCAAAACAATCCAAACCAATTTATTCATAAACACATCTGTGGCTTTTATCTTGTTTTATTAATCTCACATCAGCCTACCGTAACTCTAATATATCTGCAACCAAACCAAAAAAATTCCAAACCCAAAGTAAATCAAAACTGAATTAACCTAACCTTGCTTAATCATAATCTATCCTTAACACGCAGTACCAAATATAACTTAGCATATCCTTACTGTGGCCTAAATAGAATAATCCAGAGTTTTTTTTTTTTTTTACAACAAAGGAGACAGGTCAAGGGCACAAAAAAGGAAACAATAATAAAAAAAGCTCGCAACTCGCTGCTCCTAAAAAGAATCCAAGGAGGTGGCCGAAAGAGGGGTCAATTTCGGGTAAACCAGAGAGATATACCAAATATAAACGAGTCCTTCCAGAGTAGCAGTAGCGGTTCCAGGTAATATCACTTTATATTCCACCCAATCACAGGTTCGATTTCAATAACTCTCGCCAGGTTAATGAAATTCACATACCTGTCATTTCGGTCCACACACGCTAACTCGCAACTCCCACCACTCAACGCCACCCATCACCAGCCACACACCACAC
Organism: Eriocheir sinensis; assembly: GCF_024679095.1. Taxonomy (NCBI): domain Eukaryota; kingdom Metazoa; phylum Arthropoda; class Malacostraca; order Decapoda; family Varunidae; genus Eriocheir; species Eriocheir sinensis. Next base: position 20,164,310 of record NC_066519.1, read on the forward strand.
ACACACCACTAAAAAGGATACACCACCACCAGAACAACGCCACACACTACCCAACACCCCTTAACATTACTCAGTCACACATAAAACCATTCCAACACCACCCAAGAACTCCGTACACTATCAACTCCATCTAACAGCACACAACACGACATTGCACTACCCAACTCCAACGAAAATCCCTCTAACACCACTTAACACCGCCCAGAACAACACCATATTCTAACACTACATATCAACAGCATATTCTAACACTACATATCACCACATATAAGCATTTTAACACCATCCAGCAGTACCCAACACAAACAAACGCTACCCAACATGCCCAAGAATCCCTCAACACCACCCAACACCATCCTACACCACCTACCTTCATCCACCCCACTGCATTCCTCACCTGAGCTCGTCTTGCCAAACATTCTTGCCATTTTCCGCTTCAAAACTTCTTTCCCTCCAACGCAGTCACACACACACACACACACACACACACACACACACACACAAACACAGTCTTCACGCTTGGCTCGCAACACCACTGCAAAATTCTGATCCCCACTCCCACGGCTTTGAACTTCAAGATAAAAGTCAAGACATTCTGGTACATAACATGGAAATACTCGCCGATTCGTATGAATATCTCCAATTGGTAAGCATATCAAAAAACAAAATTGCAGATATCTTGAAAATTTGAAGTGTGATCTTCCCTCAAAAAAAAAAAAAAAAAAAAAAAAAAAAAAAAAAAATATATTATTTTCCCCGATTTATTTTCAGTGGGTTTTATAATGCGTATACAAATTGGAATATTGCGCAAGATTTAACGAACATAAGGTAATTATAGCCAGTATTATAAGACAATTTCGCCTTTCACATCAGCTATTTCTAAAGGTCAAAGAGGGGGTCAGTCGGATTCTCATGAGTGTTTCTTCAGGTTCACGGTACAGAGGAAGGGTCAAACTACCACCAGGGTCATAAAATTACCCCTGGAAATGCCTACAGCCCCTACGAAAGCCTTGTCAAATATGTGTTCTTGGGCGGCGAAATGTCTCATGATACTACCCTATATGTCTCGTTCCTAGATTTATATTATATGTTATGCGTTCCTTTTCTTATTATTTTCTCGGTATTTCATGAATCGTTTTAATGCTATACTTTCCTTACTTTTTAATAAATTATCTTACAAGGTGCACTTTACTAGATCATTAATGCTTAGTCAATGTAATGAGGTAATATCTATTGATCTGAAGGTTAATGAAATTCTACCAGGACTATAAGTACCTACAACTACTACTACTACCACTACTACTACTACTACTACTACTACTACTACTACTACTACGGTTACTTCTACTATTGCTGCTACTACTAAGACTACTTTTTTTTTCTACAACATAAATGATACCTCCACCCATGTTTATTTTCCCGACACATAATCATGGAGGGCTCCATAGTTTGGAGGTCATTAGCCCCAACTCTGTTCGCTAATGACTGTGGCATCCAACCATATCGCTAATACTACCTGACACTAAATCACCTATCATCTATTAAGTCTAGATCCCCCTTTCCTTCCCTACTCAAGTCACTCCCGACCCACCCTAATGTCACTCTCCACCACTGTGGCTTCATAGTCCATATTGGAGATGGTAGTGGCTTTTGGGCCAGAGTGTCTGGTGCCCCTGAGACATAGGATGGCCGACCTGAGCAGGGAGAACGAGAGGCGACACCTCATCCAGGCGACAACGTGGCTCCTTGGCTAAGACTAAGACTACTACTACTACTACTACTACTACTACGGTTACTTCTACTATTATTATTACTGCTTAGCCAATACTACATACTAATTTACGTATGATCTTGACTTACATGTTTTCACTTCCATAAACCTTACTTCAGAGGTCGGCGTTATTTTGCATACCTCTCCCGTCGCGTTTCTCTTTCATGTTTGCTCCCGCCGCTTTACACTTAAATGAATGTCGCGATGTGAATGTATGAATAATTTTCCAGTTCCGGCACTGCGTCTGGTTTTCCGCCCTCGTCATTTTGTGTAATTTGTTTCCCACGTGTATTCACCCGATTCAGCAGCGTTTGAGTATCCGCCATAAATACGTAACAAGGTAGGATGAATATGTAATGCACCTGTATGTCCACGTTCGTTTGGTGGTAAATATAAAATAGTTTCACTTACAAACGCGTCGAATATTATTAATCAGTTTAGATTGCATTTATGGCGTCCAAAGAAGCTTCATAACTCAGGAAGCATTACCACCTTACTATCAACGTGTGAAATATTAATCCATATATTACCTTTGTCGTGAGGTTTTCAGGTGTTCGAGCAATATATTCCACTTTCCTGTCTTCTTGAGACGCTACACACATCAGCAAACCTTGTTATTATCACTCTTATCCCCCTCCTAACGTGTGCCAAATACTGAATCAATGTACTTCCCTTTATCATTGTAATTCTATTTATTACAAAATATTATTGCCTTCTTTCCATTCCTTAGAGAGGCTTCATAGATCCAAAAATATCGTCACTAGAAAAATATTTCATAGTCCTCAAACTTCTTAAGTGCTGCCTCTAGCAACCGAAGGCTCTTTTGAGGGGTCTGGTAAATGGCCTCGGCCCGTTAAGTGAATTTTCCTTTTAGTGGCTGCCTTTATAAAACAGATAACTATCATAACATACACTTAACCTGTATGTTATATTATTATCAATATAAGTATTTTCTCGACTTTCACAGGTCTCAGTAATTTAAGATCGTCACACAATACTTCTTATTCATCACCAACGAAGTAGTATTATACCGTAATAATTCATATTTAATACCACACGTTCCGTAAGCCAGCCGTACGAGGCACATTAATATATTACTGAATAGATATTGTGCTCCCAGTGAAGAGAAGTACGGATAATAAGATAAAATATTAGGTTTTATTAGGTCGTCCTGCAAAATAATTACGATTATTTTTTCTTTATATGTTTTCCCGTTCTCGAATGTGTTAAAGAGGGGATATTGGCTGTTATGGAGAGAGAGAGAGAGAGAGAGAGAGAGAGAGAGAGAGAGAGAGAGAGAGAGAGAGAGAGAGAGAGAGAGAGAGAGAGAGAGAGAGAGAGAGAGAGAGAGAGAGAGAGAGAGAGAGAGAGAGAGAGAGAGAGATTGACAAAACAACAAGAACATGGATCAGCAAAAGAGAGGGATTAAAGCCACATTCAGAAGAAAAGGAAAACACACATTAGAGAAATTGCAAATGAACGAGTGAAAAAACGTTGACAAGAACCAGGATATTGAACCCGGGTAAAAACACACTAAATAAACAAACACTTCCAGAAACACCCCAAATTAGCAGGTATAAACACACAAATATGCACTCACACAGAAGACCACAAGAAGTCACGCGAAAGCTAAAATAGAAAAAAAGAAAAACAACAACAACTTCCCAGACATCAATTAAGAAACTAGCATGCCCAGGTGTGTCTCGCGGCTCTCCTTCATGTCACCTAAAGCTGTCTCCCCCAAGGCAGGTGAGGGAAAGTAATTAAGGTGTGTTGATACGCGGTGAATAGCGTCCACAGTTACCGAAAAGCAGCCCCAGCCGAGGGGAGACGCAGGAAAAATGTACTGCAATCTTCAAAGAGACCATTTTAATGAAACTACTGAGAGAGAGAGAGAGAGAGAGAGAGAGAGAGAGAGAGAGAGAGAGAGAGAGAGAGAGAGAGAGAGAGAGAGAGAGAGAGAGAGAGAGAGAGAGAGAGAGAGAGAGAGAGAGAGATAGAGACAGAGAGAGAGATAGATAGACAGAGAGAGAGAGAGAGAGAGAGAGAGAGAGAGAGAGAGAGAGAGAGAGAGAGAGAGAGAGAGAGAGAGAGAGAGAGAGAGAGAGAGAGAGAGAGAGAGAGAGAGAGAGAGAGAGAGAGAGAGAGAGAGAGAGAGAGAGAGAGAGAGAGAGAGAGAGAGAGAGAGAGAGAGAAGGAGAAACTGAGGCAGAGAGAAAACATAAATACATTCCGTCGTAATGACAGAGCGAAGGGAGGCAGTGATAAGAAAAGCAAGAGAGAGGAAGGAGGAGGAGGAACACAAAGAAACACAAAGAAAGAACAAACAACAGCAGACCTGATGGTCCTTACGAAGCTGTTTGTGAAAAGCTACACTAACTATCTAATCAAAGGTGGAAGATGAAGGACAGCAAAGGCGAAGGCTCCTCCCCACCCCCCCATCCCTCCAGCCAAAGCTGGCAGGAAAGGAAAAAGAACTATGCAGCATGGAAACACTGCATGGAAATTATGTAGAAAAGAGGAGAAAACGAAAGAAATTAACGTCGTTACGACAATGAGTAATATCTAAGTTGCTGGTTGGAAGCAAAATACTTGTCTAATCTATTCTTGAAGGCCGTAACTGTCGTACTATCAACGACATCACAGGGAAGAGCATTCCAAACATTGACGACTCGATTGAAGAAGTAGTGTTTAGCTTCATGCGACAAAAATCTTTTACCACTTATCTTGAAATTGTTATTTCTTCTTGTTTTATTTCATCGAGCAATTGTAATCTTCCGCATTAATATTACTGAATCCTTCAAACCTTTTAAACACTTATATTAGATCGCCTCGTATTCTTCGTTTTGATAGGCTGAATAAATTAACATCTTTAATCCTTTGTTCATAAGATAAATTTCTCAACCTAGGAATCATTTTTGTTACTTTCCGTTGAACCCGTTCTAACTTTTCTAGGTCTTTTATGTAATAGGGTGACCAAAGCTGTACACAGTACACTAGATAGGTCGAACCAGTGAATTATACAATTTTAATATGACTTTTTTTCAGATTTATTATTAAAGACTCGTTCAATGAAGCCAACTAATTTGTTTGCGGTTTTAACTAGCTCTGAACAATGCTGACTGGGCTTTAAATCGCTTGATATAGTGATTCCAAGATCGTTTTCTTTACTTACTGCAGAAAGTTGTTGGTCATTCATTACGCACTGAACGTGATTGTTATTGTTTCCGATGTGTAACACTTTACATTTGTCAACGTTAAGTTTTATTTGCCATTGATTGGCCCAACGTGCAAGTAGATCTACATCTGATTGTAATGCTTCTTCGTCGAGTGTCGTAGTTACCTTACTAACGATTTTCGTGTCATCAGAATAGGAAGGCAGGAGGGCTGTTCAAATGGCGAACAACTCTATTCGAAAAATAACTCCTGCCGATGTCGGTATTGTATCGCTTTGCTTGAATTGATTATCCATTGCTTTTTGTCTTCGGGTTAGTTTGTAGCGTAAAGAGTTTGGGGTGATCAACATTGCTGAACTTGTTCAGGTACTTAAAGACTTGTATCATGTCTCCCCGCAGTCGTCTCTTTTCCATCGTGAAGAGGTTGAGTCGCTCGAGCCGCTCTTCATAGGGCTTCGTCCTCAGTGATGGTATCATCTTCGTGGCGCGGCGCTGTACTCTCTCAAGTAATTCAATGTCTTTCCTGTAATTTGGAGACCAGAATTGCTCGGCGTATTCTAGGTGGGGGCCTTACCAGCGAATTGTACAAGGATAACATAACTCCCGGCGTCTTGTATTCGAAGTTCCTCGCTATGAACCCGAGCATAGTACTTGCTATCTTACAGGCAGACTTGCAGCGTTTTGTTTGTTTCAAGTCACTGCAGATAGTGACCCCGAGGTCTCTTTCCTCTTGCACTGTCTGCAGTGGTTCGCCACCCATGTGGTATGTGTGGTTACTATTTCTGGATCCTATTTGCATTACTTTACATTTGGTAGTGTTGAAGGACATCTGCCATTTTTCCGACCACCGAGTGATCAGGTCCAGGTCTCTCTGGATAATTTCGCAGTCTGCTGTCGTGAGGGCCTTCCCACCCACCTTTGTGTCGCCGGCAAACTTTGAAAGCGTGGATTTTAATCCTAGTTCTAGGTCGTTGATATATATAATGAAGAGTCTGGGTCCCAGCACTGACCCCTTTGGCACTCCACTTGTGACAGGGAGCCACTCGTACACGCACCACTTTATCTAGGTACTTTTGCACGTCCCGTTCGTCAATTGTGCCAAATTCGAGGGACGTGATTCTCCTCGGTGGAGTAGGGCTCTCGGGTACTGACTGGGTGTTCTCGACCGTGAATACAGACGCGAAGTTTTTGTTCAGAATTTCGACACTTTGTCTGCTGTCCTGGGTTAGTACGTCACTTTCATCTTTTAGGGGATCAATATTGCTTTTTGCCTTCTTTTTGGTTCTTATATACATGAAAAACTTTTTCGGGTCGGACTTGGCTTCGGGCGCAATTCGCTTTTCATAGTCGTGTTTACGTTGTCGAATGAGAGTTCTGCAAGCTTTGAGGCTTTGATGGTACTGTTCGCGTGCCTCATCAGTGGAGGAGGAGGAGGGAGGAATGAAGGTGTTGTTGGTCTTGATAGTGAAATGCGGCAGCCTGTAACCGTAGAGTGTTTTTGCACGAGACCGTTTTTTGCTGTGACATGATACCTCTTTGTATTCTCGCTATTCAGGGGACGAAAACGCCTCCAAACTTTTTCTCTGGGAAGTGAGGGTGGAAAAGAGAGAGAGAGAGAGAGAGAGAGAGAGAGAGAGAGAGAGAGAGAGAGAGAGAGAGAGAGAGAGAGAGAGAGAGAGAGAGAGAGAGAGAGAGAGAGAGAGAGAGAGAGAGAGAGAGAGAGAGAGAGAGAGAGAGAGAGAGAGAGAGAGAGAGAGAGAGAGAGAGAGAGAGAGAGAGAGAGAGAGAGAGAGAGAGAGAGAGAGAGAGAGAGAGAGAGAGATATTCGTTCCGGGAATCCAATACATCATCTTGCCCAGTCATCCAAAGAGAAAATCAGAACACTGGCGGCTTATCTCGAAAAGTTATAATCTCTCCTCCCTCTTCTTACACTCTTTCTCCTCCTCCTCTTTCCCTCCTTTTTTTTCTCCCTCCTTCTTCTCTTCTTCCCTCGTTTTGTTATTTTTCTCCTTTTCCTAATTCGTTTCCTCATCCTTTTACTCCTCGTCTTTCCCTCCACCTTCTTTTTTTCTTCCTTCATCTCTTCTTCCCTCATTCTATTATTTCCCCTTCTCCTTTTCCTCCTCCTCTTCATCCACATTGTACTGAATTCTAGTTATCTTAATTCTCTAACTTGGTATTGATTGACAAATATCAGCGCGATGCAAATTTACATGGTCAACATAGCAGTCTTCCTCCTTCTCCTTCTCTTCCTCTTCCTTCTCTTTGTCCCCTTCCCTCCCCTTCTCTCCCTTCCCTTCCAACTGTAGAGCTCAATATCGCACTACGTCAGCAATTATTTCTTGATTAATACCGGAGCAATATTAGTATTACACGATCAATGAAGCACTCATCATCCTCAGTCTCCTCTTTTTCTTTGTCCTCTATCTCTTCTCATTTCTACTGTTCTTACTTCTTCTGTTCTTATTTCTTCTGTTCTTACTTCTCTTCTTCTTTACCTCTATTCTTTCTTCACTTCTCTTCTTCTTACTTCTCTTCTTCTTACTTATCTTTTTATTTCTACTGTTCTTACTTCTTCTGTTCTTATTTCTCTTCTTCTTTACCTCTATTCTTTCTTCACTTCTCTTTTTTCTTCTTTTTTCTTTCTTCTCCTCTACTTCCTCCTTATTCCCTCGCCTCCTTCCTCCCTTCCTTCCCCCTGTTGAGCACCAAATCGCACTATGTCAGCAATAATTTCTCGGAGCCATTTTTGCCACCTGCTGCTGAGTGGCTGCCGAGTACAGAAAATTAATTACGACTCGCAGGTGAGCCAGTGAAAGACGCCTGGCGCCTGGAGTGTGGTTCAGGCACTGCAAGGAAGAACACGCAATTTGCACTAATTAAATCGATACTTTCATGCACACACAGATGAATATGAAGCCTCAAAAACATGCATACGTAGACGAGCGATCCCAGCAAACACATCCGAACATAAATAGCTAATAATATTCGATTAATTCATTAGCTATCGACATAGACAATTTCTAGCTTTGTCACGTACATATATTCATACATACGTAAATATACAAATTCATAAACACTCAAACTTACACGCAACTCTTGATTATCGATTTACATATCATTTAATTGTTTCAAACTGTCGTTACTAATACATAAAACCATGCATACATCATACATATATATATACACAGATGAATATATACACATAAGAGAAGCAGTAAGAGAGGCAGTAGAATGTTTATAAATAAATTAAGTACGCACTACCCTTCTTCATATGAATAAAAACGAAAGGAATATTAAAGGACCGTTGTTAATATAGTCCGGGGAGGCATTTTGTTAATCCCCTCTTGAAAGCACTCAAGTGGCAAAGAGGAGGAAATACAAGCATTATTAAACCCGTACGTATTAAACCCAGTTAACGATATACAAAAAAACTGCACATCAAAAAATATTATTAGTGGATATGATAAATATCTTAATTTTCATCTAAAATTTATTCAGATACATTTTTGGTGTTGTCGATTTCATTAATGAGAATATTTTTGCATAATCGTGACTGCATTATTTAATTTCTATTTTGACCGGGTTCTAAGAGATAAATAAAAATAGATTGATAATATAAAGCTAGTTAGAGATGAAATAAAGAAAAAATAATATAATGAAAACTGAGTAAAATGAAACCAAATGAACCACTAATTGACTAAATCCATATACAGTCACGCCAACACACACACACACACACACACACACACACACACACACACACACACACGAACCATTACGCAAATTTTCTCTCTCATCTCATCTCTCTCTCTCTCTCTCTCTCTCATACACACTGTTTTAGGGCGAGGAAGAAATTATGCACGACAGACAGATACACCCCACCCCACCCACCCACTCACATGCATATATACACACATGCAAACACCTGGCACGTCCGCGGTCCAGGAAAAGAAACACTTGTACACGCACAAACAGTTATCGCGGCTCCCCAAGCGGAGAGGATTATTATGAGGAAGGCGGGCGGAGAAGGGGAGGAAATGTGTGGTTAAACAAGACAACGAGAGAGAGAGAGAGAGAGAGAGAGAGAGAGAGAGAGAGAGAGAGAGAGAGAGAGAGAGAGAGAGAGAGAGAGAGAGAGAGAGAGAGAGAGAGAGAGAGAGAGAGAGAGACATAAATACAGAAAGAAACAGATGTAGACAAACAAGCAGACATATACAAGAAGCACGCGAAGAATGCTTAAGAGGGGTGACCTTAAGACGAAGAAAACTGGAAGCCTTTTACAGTGTCCTCGAGCTTTCCCCTGAAGACCTCATTTCTCTCTCTCTCTCTCTCTCTCTCTCTCTCATATTGTTTTCTAAAATCTTACATCCTTATCTTGTTTCCTGTACTCCTCCAGTTATGTCTACTTTTCCATGTCCTCAAATATAATTACATCTTGAGTGTTTGTCTCTGTTTGTATGTATGTATGTATGTATCTATGTATGTATGTATGTAGGTCTGTAGGTATGGTTCTCTCTCTCTCTCTCCCTCATTTCGTTGTTCTCTTTCCATCATTTCCTCGTATATCTTCTCTTCCTATTCTTTGCTCTTCTAAATAATGTTATTGAAATCTCTCTCTAACTCTCAATCTCTCTCTCTCTCTCTCTTCTCGACGACCCTTCCCCTCGTCATACAGTTTGTCACCCGGCACCATCGGAAGGGAAAGAATAGCAAATCGACTGCAGAGAAATCTCGTGTCCCTGTATCCCTTTATTATGTGCTATTTTTTATCTATTGCTCTTATCTCTCCTTCCTTTTCTCATTTCAGTAAAAAATGCGATAACGTAGAAGCGCACGGGTAAGAAAACACACAAAATAACACACAGAACCTTAGAACTAACTCTCTCTCCCTCTCTCTATCTATCTATCTGTCCATCTATCTCTCAAACTGGTCGGTCTCATCAGTGCCAATATTCAGCCCATTCTTCGTCAGTTAATTAAAAAAGAAGCAAATGAGAGCAAAACAGCAAACACCTTCAAGGACAAACTTCTCCTTCAAACGCAGAGCCGAGCAGGAAAAGACGACGAAACCTGATTGTCAGCACATGATTAGTTGCTCCTCTTGCTGTTGTTGTTGCTGCAGTGCCGGAGGTGCTGAGTGGATCATTAGAGTGAGATTGCCTGTCGGTTTCGATGCTTATGTTGGTGCTGTTCCTGTGGTGCTGCTGGTGCTGGCTGGATCATAAGACAGAGATTACCAGTTCCTATTATTGTATTTGTTGCCTTAGTGCTGGTGGTACTAGATCGATAAGCAGCGCCAGTTTAGATTTTCCTTTTCCTACTTATTGTGATGCGCTGATAAAGGTTCCTGTAGTATTTATGGGCCTAACTTTCTTTGTTGTTTACCTCCGTGCTTTCAATAAATATAATCAACATTAGACTAGCAGTTTATATGTATGCTATTGGTCTAAAAGTGCGGATGCTGTTGATAGTGGTTGCGCTATTGGTGACACGATCTTCAGCACCGGATTAGCATTTTCTTCGGGTTCGAAAGTGCTGCAGGCCCTGTATTAGTGTACTGGTGCTGGTCTCAAGGGCATTCGTTTACTGCAGAAAGGCTTACAGAGCTAACCCATCTCCATGTATTCCAAAACTATATTCCCAGCCGGCAAATGCAAGCTAGTTTATGGCAAATCTAATTTCCGCGTCTGGAGATGAGCAATTCAGCGTCAAGATTCATGAAAGAGACGCAGCGAGAGGAGTGCAGACTATCCCAGAGACAAGACTTGGTGCGGCCCATGATGGAGACGGAATACGGATTGGCGCCCTACATGACCGTGACGACTAAGAAGGCCACCTCTTTTGATTTTTTTTTTTGTAGGAGCAGCGAGTAGCGGGCTTTTTTTTTTATTATTGTTTCCTTTTTTTGTGCCCTTGAGCTGTCTCCTTTGTTGTTTAAAAAAAACATGGATGCATATTCAATTATTCAGAGCACATTGTTTTTCCTCTGGCAATGGTTTAGTTTTTGTTGTTTGTGTACGAATGAGATAAAGATAAGCAAATAGAAAATTGAATAAAATAAATAGATAGAAGGATAAATATACAGAATATAGAGAAGAGAATATAGAGAAGAGAAATAGAGAGATTCGCCCGTTTGACTACAATTATGCAGTCTTCCTAACCCCACGTTGCCTCAGTGAGACGTAGATATGCAAGGAAAATGTCACAGTGAAAAAATCATCACACTCGAGGATTTTTTGTTCGGTTTCTTTCCGCTGAGATTGAGACTAACAGAAAAAAACACTAACAAAATACATATAAAAAAAAAGAGACGCACTGCTGTCGTATACCTCGCTCTGACGTTACACATTTTGCTGATAACCTGTTTTCGTTCCGCTTCATCCGCGCCTAAAAACACTCGTAGAAAGGCACTCATCTGAACTTTTATAGGAGCAGCGAGTAGCGAACTTTTTTTTCGTTATTGTTTCTTTTTTTTGGCCCTTCAGTTGTTTCCTCTGCTGAGAAAAAAAAGTGGAATATGTTACCCACGATTCAAAGAAATAGGGAAAGCATCGGCCCTTTGTCTACCCTGAGGTAAAACACGCCAGGCACACACAAGAGGCCGGAGAAAAAGAACAAACAAGTAAAAATAAATACACAATGAAACGCCACCACCTGCACCGGACAGGATCGCTACACAAGCCTTGAAAAACGACAAACAAGGATGCCTACAGTTGACAGGACCACCCTTGCCAGATTATCGTACTCAGAGGCATAGTATTAACCGGTTTCTGACGCCTAATTATTGCCAAGAAACATCAGGATCTAACTTTTCGACGATAACTATAAATGAGTTTGTTATTGAGCCTGAAGATATTTTGTAGGAAGTCGGGAAACATAAGCCTCAGCCGCTTATATTTACCGACTTCCTACCCCAAAACTGTTTCCTGGGCTCCAATTACGAGACTCATTTATAGTTATAGTTTATATTTATAGTTATCGTACGACAATCTGGCACCGTTGGACAGGACATTACGCAGTTGTCCCACTACGCAGGTTCGAAAAGTCAGACGAGAGTGAAACAAACAATTCACCGATAGCACAGACGCCTACAGATGACAGAAAGTTACGCAGCTGTCTCACTACGCACGTTAGGAAAAGTTAACACGTCAAACAAACAATTCCTCAACAACACTGATGCTAAAAATAAGTTGGTTCCCTGGAAATGTACAATCGTGTAAGGTTCACCAAGAACAATACCCAATCGGCGGATGTACAAGCTTGTTAATTTATTCATCCCGATGCAATTCAGACTCTTATTAATTTCCCTTTGCCAATATTCACGTGCGATAGTTTTTCAGGTGGTTGGTTCGCCTTTAAATTCAGGCTATGGTGGTGGTGGCGGCGAGGAGAGGGAGGCTGCGAATGTGTTTGTCGGTGAGGACCTATTTTTAGCTTGATTCAACGCCTACTCGTCCCTCTCCCCCTACCAAAACAAAGGTTAATAAAGGACACGTCAATTCGATGCAGACCAACACATCAGATATTCGCTCTTTTGCGCACCTACATTTATATCTGGAGTAGCGTTATGGCCCTAACTCGACTCAAAAGCCTTTGCGTCTTAACTTCACAAACCCTGTACGAAGAAATATAAAATAAACAACACAGAAATATACGTCAGGAGCGCACACATTCTCACGCTTACACACCTCAGCAGTATCATGACTCTAAGAGAAGATGGCGCCACTATAAATACTTGCCTGCGCCATGACGGGCTGGGGCCGAACACCATCCAGGCCCCTCAAGCAAGCCTACCGGCGCTATAGGCGTAGACGTAAAAAAAAAAAAAAAAAAAAAATAAATAAATAAATAATAATAATAATAATAATAAAAAATAAAAAAATAAAGTTGACTCAAAATCCTATTCATACTCACATCACAAAACCAACACGAAGAAATATCAAATAAAACCCACATTAGTAAACGTCAGATGCACAAACCTCATCACGCCCACACAACACTCCAGGGTCATCATACCTCCAGCAGGGTTCAGCCACCGTTGCCAAATTATCGTACACATCGCATTGCATTTTCGTAGTTTCTGACCGATAACTATAGCAAAAACAAACAAACAAACATCAATGAATAGGAGTTTTAACGCTAACTTCAATTTTCTATCGTTATTTGTGTTGGTACGAGAGTTTGAGGCTTAAAAGTAATAAATAAAATGTGGTGAATACGATAATCTGGCAACGCGGGGTTCAGCTCTTCCCCGTCCAGGAATAGCAAAAAACTAACAAAGTAACGTCAGTCCGCAGTCACACACACCTGGCGCACGCAAACATCTTTAAGCCCGCAGGATATCTGGAGAACTTTGTGTTTGTAGCAGGACTCAACGTCTATCCGCCCACACATCACAAAAGTTACCGAAGAAAATGCCACACACACACACACACACACACACACACACACACACACACACACACACACACACACACACACACACACACAACGCATTCATTAAGCCACAAAGTCTACCAGCATTACAGGACTTTTCGCTCCAACAGTCGCTATGATGCTTAACTTCAACAATCCTTTGGCGAGGCTCTGATCACAACAGACAAACTAAAAATACCACAATACACGTACACAATTCAGCACACCTTTACACCTTCCGAGCACCGATATTCACCACCGCCAGGCAGCTTAAAGTCCGATCTCCTTATGCAAAAACTCACTTAAAAAAAAACCCGAATGAAAGAAATTTCAAATCATCACGCACTCACACCTGACATTTTCACGCACTCTCGCGCCTCCCCACCTCGGCACTATAGGGCTTACCACTCAACCACCCCGAAGAAGCTTAACACCAGTGATTTTTCGTTGAATATTCGCAATACCCAAACAAACAAGTAAATGTCACCCAAACTAATACGTAAATACTAAACCAGTCCACCACAAAAACATACGCGCTCTTGAACACTTAAACATATCTTAAACAGCAGTACAGGACAAATAAGTATTACTACCAGGTACTCCATTTTTACACTCCTTCATACCTCCAAGACCATACAAACATACGCGCTCTTGAACACTTAAACATATCTTAAACAGCAGTACAGGACAAATAAGTATTACTACCAGATACTCCACTTTTACACTCCTTCATACCTCCGAGACCATACAAACATACGGGCTCTTGAACACTTAAACATTTTTCAAACAGGATTACAGGACAAATAAGTATTACCTAGACAAATACATACTAAACCAGATAACACGTTTTTATAATCTTGCAGATCTTCAAGACCACACAAACATACACGCTCCTATACGCCTCAACGCACCTCAAACAACATTACATAGCTCATAACACAAACAACTCGAAAGAAAAGTTAAATCACACCCACCCACCAGAACGGCTACACACTTCCAAGGAGATAATTAGACTATATTTCACCGCCAAACGACTGCTAAATTTCATAATGTTCTTCAGCAATAATATTCTTCAGCAGTAATATTCTTCAGCTATAATATTCCTTCTGATACAATATACTTCGGCTATAATATTCTTGATACAATATTCTTCAGCTAAAATGTTCTTCAGCTATAATATTTTTCAGCTATAATATTCTACAACTGTAATATTCTTCAGCTATAATATTCTTCAGCTATTATATTCTACAGCTACAATATCCTACATCCATAATATTCTTCAGCTACAATATTCTACAGCTACAATATTCTACAGCTACAATATTCTTCACATAACCCATGAAAGAAGTGGCAAATCACACCTAGTCACACTTGACAAACATACTCATACAGCCTCTATACATTTTTCGAAGGACAATTATATATAACCTTAAATTTCTCCTCCACGACACATCCTTTGATCAAGTTTATATTCATGCTAAGGGGGAGGGTGCAGTGTTTGTTGTCTTTCACATTGTCCAGAGAAATACCCTTCAACAAAAGTTTCTAATCCCTTGATGTGGGATGGTGCAATATTATGTTCTGGGGTTTTGACTTAATCTTCCCATGCTCCCAGGTGAACCACACGTCAATCGCCATGCTATTTCGAGAACTGTGTGGAAGTCTAAACCCGTTGTCACAAAAGATTTAAACTATTTTCCTTCCACTATAAAAGGTTTGACTCGCTAACTCGACTTAAGCTAAAACGTGAAAACATGAATTGGCAAAGTTTTCCATGGATCTGTACAATTCGGTTTTGTTTGATTTTTCTTTATCTTTAGTCATCCGGTTCAATTGTTTGTATATTATTAAAATACTCTCCCCGCAGACTCGCCATCTCAAGTAAGATTTATAAAGAGGAAATGAAGCGTGGAATTTTCTTGTTTTTAATATATCAGTGTAGCAGGTTTTTTTTTACAGCAAGGGAGACAACTCAAGGGCAACCACACAATAAAGCATCAAAATAGCCCGCTAGACGCTGCTCCACTAACAGTAAACAGAATAAAAGGCCAAGAGAGAGGTCAATTTCGGGAGTATTTTCAGTAATTCGTGTCCTGAGGTGTTTCCCTTATCATTTACAAAGACATATAGTGGGAGAGAACAAGATTTTCCACACCGTGATAGTTTCCTTGTTCCTTTTAATTATTCACAGGTGACTGGGTAGACTCGACATTCAAGAGCCAGAAA
Organism: Eriocheir sinensis; assembly: GCF_024679095.1. Taxonomy (NCBI): domain Eukaryota; kingdom Metazoa; phylum Arthropoda; class Malacostraca; order Decapoda; family Varunidae; genus Eriocheir; species Eriocheir sinensis. The sequence continues at coordinate 20,179,901 of NC_066519.1, forward strand.
AGAGAAATTCAACAAGATTTTCCCTTGCAAAATAGTTCTCTTGTTAACTTTCTTTTCAGGTTTAATCTTGTTACAGTTTCCTGGTAGTGTTTGTTCCAAGTTAAATATATCCTTGATGAGCTGGGAAGCACAAACTCCAAGGTAAGTTAGAAATCAAGACAAAACGATATTTGCTTCGTCATTTTCTTGTTCCTTTATTTCAATGATATATATATACTTAACAAACGAAATGAATAAGATACGATGAAAGTGAGGAAGATTTTCACTGTTTTTGAACGTTTCCTGCTTTTTCGTTTTCTGTATTCTATTTTTTTTACTAATTGCTATTACCACCGAATTCCTCTTTAAGTTTCAATATATTTAGTATCTCCCTTTTTTCTTACTTTATTTTATCTTGCCGTTCCTTTGCTGTCCTTGGTCCCTCTGTCTCAATGAATTTAAAGGTTTTCTTGCTCTTTCCTTCCTTCATTTCCTGTTTCCTATTTTGTGTAATTTCTGATACCACCGACCAACTGTTTACCTCTCAATAAATACCGTATCTCCTTTTTGTCTTACTTAATTTGATCTTTTCGTACCTTTACTGTTCTCTCTCTCTCTCTCTCTCGTTATCCTTCCACTCATTCTCCGGCCGTTGTAATGGTCAAGTGAATTGGCTTTAGCTCATATTTACGACGCGCAAAGCATAAGGCAAAAGTCTCTCGGGACCTCGCAAATTGCTCAGCCTAGTGGAGGTTGAGAGATACGCGGCCAGTAATTGGAAGACAGAAAAGAAGGGGAGGAAGGCTGCTGTAATTAGGGCATTCTTTGAAAACTCATGGATAGGTTCGATGCGTTTTTTGCTCTTTCTCCTTCTGTCTGTCTGTCCGTCTGTCTCTCCTTTAGAAATGTACGTAAAATATAAGATTTTGAGAGAAGAGAGAGAGAGAGAGAGAGAGAGAGAGAGAGAGAGAGAGAGAGAGAGAGAGAGAGAGAGAGAGAGAGAGAGAGAGAGAGAGAGAGAGAGAGAGAGAGAGAGAGAGAGAGAGAGAGAGAGAGAGAGAGAGAGAGAGAGAGAGAGAGAGAGAGAGAGAGAGAGAGAGAGAGAGAGAGAGAGGCAAATACAGAAACATCCAGAAACAGACAGACAGACAAATCATAATGCAGCAACACATAGAGAGAAATAAAGGAAGTTATGAATTAAGACAGCAAGAAAAAATACATTCAAAAAACAAAAGAAAAACGGAAAAATATATAGAATGAAAAATAAGAAAAGAAGGAAATGAAGAAAAATAAAGAGAAACATGAACAGCACTACGTATATATATACCGAATAAATATTTGAGGTTAAGGCAGGTGAGCGGCAAACCAGGTGTGTACGGATCCGGGAGGGCTCGGCCAGGTGCAGGGCGGGACAGGTAACTTAATAGGGTTCTTACCTGGGTCCTCGCCTGATTAACTTTAAATTATCCTCGTCAGTTTGAAATTAGCGGCAGATGAGATTCATTCCTCTTCGTCTACTCTCTTTCCGCCTTCATTTATTATTCCATCTCATCTTGTCTCTACCCAACCATCTACTCCATTCTCTTCTCCATTTCTCCATTTCTGTCATTCTATCTTCATTTATTGTTCCATCCCATCTTGCCTCTACCCAACCATCTACTTTATTATCTTCTTCTCCATTCTGTTCTCCCTATATTTGACTCTTCCTTCATTTCCCGTCATTCTACCTTCATTTTTTATTGCATCCCATCTTGTCTCTACCCAACCTTCTACTCCTTTCTCTTCTCCTTCGTCATTATGTTCTTCCCCTCTTTGACCCTTCCATCATTTTCTGTCATTCTACCGTCATTTTTTGTTCCATCCCATCTTGCCTTTACCCAACCTTCTACTCCTTTCTCCTCTTCTCCTTCGTCATTATGTTCTTCCTCTCTTTGACCCTTCCTTCATTTTCTGTCATTCCACCTTCATTTCTTGTTCCATCCCATCTTGCCTTCCAACCTTCTACTCCTTTCTCCTCTAATCCTTTTTATTCTCCCGCTCTTTGATTCTTCTTTTATGTTCTCAACTGTGGATTTTCTTTTCTTCACCATTTCTCTCCTTTTCGTCTATCCTTTTCTATTTTGCTCTCCACCTTATTGTTCTATCCCATATTGTCTGTACCCAACCTTCTACTAATTTCTCTTCTATATTCCCATTCTGTTCTGCCTATCTTTGATCCTTTCTTTTAATTTTCATTCGACTACACTTTCTCTTTACCACTCCTCTCCTTTCTATGTACCCTTCTCTATTTCACTCTCCATCTCTTTGACCATCCTTTCATTTTCTATCAATTCTGTATTCTCTTTTAGTCAACGTTTTGCTCTCCTTCGTCCATCTTTCTCTATATAGTTTTCCCTCTCTGACCTTTCTTTCATTTTCTGTCAAATTTTCGGATTCTTTGATTCATAATTTCTCTTTTTGTCTATCCTCCTCGACTTTCTTTTTCATCTCTGACCTTTCTTTCATCTTCTGTTAATTGTCCATTTTCTTTTCATTAGTATTAGCCTCCCTTTCGTCTATTCTCAATCCAACTTCCATTCTTTACTCATCTATTATTCCATCTAACACCTTTCTTTTATTCTCGTCCTTTCGCTCTTGCATGAAATAATTGTTCATTTCTACGTTTTAGTCTTTCAATATGCAAATTTTACGTATTCAGTAATTCTTCTTTCTATCCAACGTTACATATCCTCTTTTACAATTCAATTCCACCTCTATTCAACCCTCTTTCCCTTCTCTTCGTCTTTGTTCTCCATCTCGCAGTGTTCCTACTTCCCGTCTAATTTTACATATCTTCATTCAATTCTGGCTTCGTTCAACCCTCTTCCCTTTCCCTCGATCGCTAAAATAACCATTCCCTACGAGTCGTATATTTTCTCCTACATTTCTCTCTCTCCCTCTTCTCTATTCTCCTCCCCTCCTCTTTATCTATAATGCATCTACTTTTCCTGCATCTCTCTTCCTTCGTCCATCACTCCTTCCTCTCTGTCTCTCTATCTGTCTCTCCATCTCTAAACCTTTATCTGTTTATCATTTCTTTTCTGCGACGGTTCCCTCCTATAATTCTCTCCTTCCTTTTCTATTCCTCTCTTTTTATTCTCTCATATTCCATTCTCCTATTGTTGAGTCTTTTCGTATCATTAATTACTTTCGTCTTTCTTTGGTATATATATTTTTTTCTTTCCGTCTTCCCTTCGTTCCTTTCGTCTTGGTCTTTTTGCTCATTATTTCAGATCACTTTTACGGGTTTGTCTCAATATTTCTTTTCTTTTGTTCGATTTTTATTCCTTTCTCATCTTCTCACCTCACCACTTTTATCCCTCGCACATACATTTCCACTCCATTTTCTCGCATTATTTTTTCCACTTCAACGTTCTCATATTCATTTTATGTTCTCCTTCCTACCATAATTCTGTTCCCTTTCCAAACCATTTTATTTCAGATTTCCTTTTATTTCCTACATTGGGAATTCATAAATTAATTTTAATGGTATCCCTTTTTTCTCTCTTTCATTATAAACGTTTTAAATCTTTTATCACATTCCTTTTATCTTCTTTCTTTTTGATATATTTTATCTTCCTAATATCTAATTACTTCTGTTTTTTTTTTTTTGTTTCTTCTCTTAAGTCCTTTATCACCTTTTCGTTAATCTTTCGTTATCTTCTCATTAACGTCTTTTTATTTTATTTCTTTATTATTAATCATCTTGGTTATTAGCTTCCCAAAAAAGAAAAATATGTATCCAATCGCTTCTGGCTCTGTGTGTCCGATCTTCTGTTCGAGCGCGAGTATCTCTGTCTGTATGTCTGTCTCTGTCTGTCTGTCTGACCGTCTGACTACTTCCGTGTCTGTTTCTATGATTGTTCTTTTCATTTTCTCTCTCGGAATATTTTGCTTAATTAAGTAATATTTCCTTCGGGGACACTTTCATTTAACTTATTATCCTGCTCCTCTTATTTCTCATCATCATCCCTATCACATCCAATCCTCCTGACTCATGACAATATCATCGGCCATGAATATATTAATTCATGTGTGTATTTGTTTGTAGGTATATTGGAAAGCAAACATCCGGATATAAAACTGCGTAATTTGTGAATACCTATACGAACATGAGCTACCAAAAAAAAACGTTTATGAAAATGAGCTACCAAGACACTAGAGTAGAAAAATTATTTGAGTTTTTCCTTTATATTTTTTTGTCCATGTGCAATGTTTGTATTATATGTACGTCTTTTGCATGCCCGAGTTTCAGCCTCTAAGAAAACATGAATATTAAAAGATATAATTATACTTATTTTCCTTTTAAATAATCCCTCTTTACCTGCGTGCAATTTCCTCATTCCTTAAATTTTCTCTCCAAGCCTCATTTCCTTCTCTTAAATCGGCTAATCTTTGCCCCTCCGCCGCCCGGCCCTCGCCTCTCCCGCGCCCTGGTCATTAAGAGCGTTGAGATTATTTTGCTCATTACACCCGAGGCTCGGACGGGAGGGCGGAGGGTCGGGGGTGCGGGAAGCCCTCGCTTTTGGGGTAACGAAAAACATTACTCTCAGATACAGACGGTATGAACCTCGCCCGCCTTACCTAACGACTAGCCTGGCCGAGGCAAGAAAGGAAGAAAGTGTAATTATTTTCTATCGACTAATCCATTAGTCGACTAGCTATAATTTGTTTCAGTATTATTAGGTGTATATAAGACTCTTTACCGTATTCCTGTATTTAGAAAACCTCCTCTACCTTATAAATTGACTAAATCGGCAAAAAAAAGGAATGGATGAAGAAATAGTATACGGATGATAATGATAAAATTGGTTTCAGTATTATTTGGGCTCTATGTTGCTATATAATGTTTACCTGTATTTTAATCATATATTGCCGTGGAAATTATAGGTATGATTTTAGAAGGCACATTATTTTGGTGTAAGACATATTATAATCTTATTTGTTTTTATTTCTTAGCAACTGGTCTATCTATATGTTGCTATACGAGTTTTTCATACTATTATCTCGCGTTCATTTACACACACACACACACACACACACACACACCACACACACACACACACACACACACACACACACACACCACACACACACACACACACATCTCTCTTCTTTCTTCTCTCTCTCTCTCTCTCTCTCTCTCTCTCTCACGCATACACCTCGAGAATACAAACTCCATTCATATATCAGGAGACCAAACCACGCACCCACTTCACGGGAAACAAACAAACGAAGATAAATAGACCGTCTGGTGATGTGCGGCGAAGTGGCTCAGGAACCTTACCTTCAGAGCGGGGAGAGAGAGAGAGAGAGAGAGAGAGAGAGAGAGAGAGAGAGAGAGAGAGAGAGAGAGAGAGAGAGAGAGAGAGAGAGAGAGCTCGGACCAAAAATAGGAACTCGATGGAAATGAAAAGTGAGGCAAGCGAAATGTTTGAAAATACCTCCGCTGTGTGTTACCTTTAGCGGAATCTTTTTTTTTTTTAGAGCTCTAGATTTTGAAATGTAGAAAGGGAAAGAATATAATGGGTACGCGTTTTAGAGGTTTGTAGTTGGGATAAAAAGTGACCCACGCGAAATGTTAAGGGAATGCCTCCTCAGTGGGTTATTCTGTGCAGCCAATTTTCTGATTTTTAAGGTGGCGATGTAGCAGTGACTTTCCAGGAAAATAGTTTGCAAATTTCGAGATGAAAAATGAGACACGCGAAGTCCCTGATAATACCTCTCTGTGCTTCCCTCTGCAGTATTTTTAAGGCCATATCCGAGGTCAACATGCAAAACAGACAAACCAAGAATAACACAAGCCTTCCTCTATGGATGCTATATAGTCCCAGCTGAAGTGAAAAATTGCCTGAATGCCTATTTTTTTTTTTGTCGTTTACTATAAAATCTTATAATATCTTAATAAGAGAAAAAATACAAATGTAAAAACTAGGCAACAGAGATGTAAAGTATACCGCCGAATGTTTGAGAATGCCTACTGTGTCATTCTTTACACTAAACTTTAAAAGCACCCGACTTTAAAAGAGAAAAGTGACCTAAAAGGAATACTACAAGCGCCATTATACTTATTGTGGAATAACAGTAAACATGATAAAAGTGATGCACCGAGTGTTTGATAACACCTCTTTCTTCTCTGGATCACGCGTGGCAGTATATTACCAGACTTCTCAATCATGTAATAAAAAACAAACCCATTTCCTAAAATGACAACGACAATACTTTTTTCATATAAGTGCAGAATTCATTAACAGTAAGCAATGTGTGACTTTAGATAGTTGTTCCATCCTCTCTGTTTTCCCATTTGGAGCATATTTTCAAACTTCCAGATTTTATAACTCTGCACTGCCCATCTATCGTAATGAAATGACTGCTAAACGTATAATATATTCAACATTGAAGCCAAAAGTGAGATAGGCAAATTATTGCTAAAACATATACTTTAGAGAAAACAATCCAAATTCCCAAAATAAGAATACGACTTTGACCATCAGTGAAAAAGAGGGAATAATTATTGCGAAAACGTAGATAACAAATCCCCATGCAATAGTTTAGGCAGGTAAATCTTTGGGAGAATCAATGTAATGTTATAGTGTAACATGCCTTCTAAGTTACACGTTCTTAAAGATGTTTCAGAAATTCTTGCAAAAATATGCAGGAAAAGATATAACACATTGAGAAGGGATAATAAGAAACTACATCCAAAACAACTTTTATTTATGTGCAAAGGAAACACGCACTCGCACTTTAAGTCAAAACACACACACACACACACATACACACACACACACACACACACACACACACACACACACACACACACACACACACACACACACACACACACACACACACACACACACACACACACACACACACACACACACACAGACACAAACACACACACACACACACACAAACACACACATATATACACACACACACTCGCAAACTGATAAATGCTTTCAAGTCATGCATAGGAAATTACTCAAACACACACACACACACACACACACACACACACACACACACACACACACACACACACACACACACACACACACACACACACACACACACACACACACACACACACACACACACACACACACACACACGCACGCCTACATACACGGGCGTATACGTGCATAAACTAGGAAATCCACGCATCCCTGGGGGAAATTCACGGCCTGTCAAACCGAGAACATTTTACGCATGAGGCGCCTCGAAGGGAAGAAAATAACAATATCGCCGGAAAGAAACGACGCCGAGACCCATTTCGCAGCGTAAACTCGAACAAAGTATAAAAAAGGCCCCGGAAACGCCTATAATAAGCCCGTCCTTGGTTGGACGCTTCCACGAAATTTACCGAAGGCCATTTTTTCTGCATTAATTTACAAGCTCACGAATTCCCAACGCTATGGATTTTTCGCTCCCGGGGGAAGCCGAGTCTTGGAAAAAAGAATGCCTGGACGCACGAAAGCCCAAGTAGCCAATGGAAAGAAGCAATCCCGAGCAGACGATCAGATGTGCACTCTTGCGGAAGGAGGTCGAACAGAAGAGGAAGGGGTGAAAGGAGGAGGAAAAGGAGTGTAGGAAGAGATAAACACGAACGAAGGCAGAGCGGCGGGGAGCGAGGAGGGGGAGATGCATGGCGGAATTAAGCAATAAGACCGGAGGCAAATGGGAAGGGAGCGAGTGGATTTATGAAAAAGGAGAAAAGTTAAGGAAGCCTGAAGAGATGAGAGAAGAAAATGCAGGATGGTAAGGAGGCTGAAGCTAGGAGAATAAAATATGAGGAAGATGAAGCAATTGATAAAAAAAAGAATTATCATTGTAAGATGTAATTGAAGTAACTGAAACGCAATTACGGAAAATATTTATATGAAAAATATTCGAAAGTTGAGCGCTATAAATAAGATGAAATAGTAGTTAATAGCTCTCGGTGTGCCATAAAACAACATGCAATTAATAGTTTAAACATAAAACATTAACGAAACGAGTTTACGCTAATATCTGTTTTATCTTCCATTAGCCTCACCATTACAACACGGCTTTCCCCAGCAAGCAAAGTGAAACTGAATTCGAGAAGCAGAAAAAAAAACAACATAGCCAGAACAGAAGAGAATGCCCACTGAAATGACCTCCTCTAAGTTATTCACAAAGAGAGCGATAAATAATGAATGGAAGAATGATAGATTAATAGAGTTAACAAATAATCAGTCAGACGCAAAGACAAGCTGACAAGCTGATAATCTTGAGTCGTAGATGGAAAGACATACGAACATATTTTTTAAAAATCTAAACATATAGACACTGCGTCGCAATGACAACGTGAAGTGAGGTGGTTATACGGAGGGCGGGCCCGGCGGGGACTAGACTTGGTAGTGAAATGCGACAGCCCATCACCGTAGAGTTTTACGTTTTACGCTGCAGCAAACATCTGCTTTTAAATTTTTTTTTTTTTCAGAAACTGGAGATGAGAGAGAGAGAGAGAGAGAGAGAGAGAGAGAGAGAGAGAGAGAGAGAGAGAGAGAGAGAGAGATTGCTGTCACCGTTGAGCATCATCGAAAGAGCGGTGTTATGTAATATTTCCAACCAAAAATGTCAATATCGACACACTTTTCATCTTACTTACCTATAATGTGAAAAAAAGTATAATTTAAAAACGGAGGAAAAATAACAAAAATAGTAAGTTAATCATGACGCATAACTAAACAATCTAATATAAATAAACACACGAACTCTTCATTTACGTGCTGCACAGTAACATTGCACCCACATACACTATCCGTCAATAAAAATGAAATAGCATGCTACCAACACATAATTTCAGACGGCATAAGAATAAAGGAGCCGAATCACAAGCTTGCATAACCTTACATAACGTAACCAAATACTGGAAATCTTCATCCATGCAACGCCACGCCACCGCAGCCCCTAAAGACGCATCGCCCATTCCGCTTCACACGGCAGTCAGCAGCGGCGATATTATCTTCAGTGAGTGCGGGGCGGAGTGTAATACTGAAGCCTCATAACGCCTTCACCCTCCTCTACCTGATACTCTGCCGCCACAACAACTCAGGCAGGGCACAGGTTAGCATAAATCACCACTCTTCCCAGCGAACTACTCACCCCTGACACACAATATCCCTTGCTATTCACCGTCTACCTTCCTACATTAACTTGCAGCATGAAGCGAAACACGTGCAGACATTGATTTTCAGGCCTGTCAAACAATCTCTCCCATTATATTGTCAAATTTCTTTCACTATGCAACAGACAACAAGATAAAGCCTGTCGCAGTGCACCCCTTACTATACAACGCTTACCTTCAAACTCCCCTTACCAATCCACACGATTTGCATGCAACAAACTCACTCACTCTCTCTCTCTCTCTCTCTCTCTCTCTCTCTCTCTCTCTCTCTCTCCTTTCACGTCACCCTCAGTACATGATTTTTGTCTTCCCATCTCTCCCGCCACAAGCCGTCAACTACATAACACTGGCTGACATTTCAACGAAAAGCCGAGTGGTATTCATCTTCTTCCGACAAACTGAAAATGGTCTGCTAAATAACAGTGGGATACATCATATTTACTTAAAACATGTAACTGAAAAGAACACTTGAAGAATGTGCTTTAATAACAGCTTGAAAATGCTAAATGTGCCTGGGGTTAAAACTTAGGAATGTAGCTGGATAAGGATGAAGAATGTTGGGAATGTTTCGGGTATTCTGGGAGTCTTTCATTCTACTCTCTCATTCTATTTTTTTTTAATCAAACCTTTGTTACCTTGATCATAGATTGGGGGTGAACACAAAGGTATTTTCAAGAATAACCTCAAGATTAAAGCTTCTTAATTTTACAACACTTAACAGTTTTCGATTGACTCATTTCCTACTTGAATATTACTTCTCAGCTTCGATCCCTCCCCTATACGACCCCTTCAGGATGCATCAACCATGCCTCTACTACTTTAATGTTGATTCCTAACTTCCCTCCTTCTCTTGCATGCTCCCCAAAGGCTGCATCGATCACGAGGCCACGCTGGTACTCGCCTGCAGACAAACACTCGTACTGACGGCCGCGCGCCTCGCCCCTCGCGGCGTAAACACTGGCACACTGCACCGCCGCGCTCCCCTGTTGTTCCCCGGACTGGTTCAAATTACTGTCATATCGGGGCGACTACCTGCAGTTTGGCACAATATGTAGTAACAGGTCCTTTAAAAATATCTGCAATTTGTCTACTCGTACAGTATTATTACGCAACACATCAGTAAATGTAAAAACTGAGCAGCCATCCATAAACAATCTAATTTCTATTTATTTTGAGATTTCTAGAAATATTGTAAATTATAAGGTTTGATTTAAAACTTGATAATTATTATTAGCTTCCACTATTAACACAACACTCATGTTTATATTACTTCTAAAAACATTTAACAACTATTTTAAGATTTTTAAGCATAAGGTATCAGCTTTTGTTAAATGGTAAGAGTTTATTGCACCATAAAACAAACTAACGCCATAAACCTCCGTAAATGTCCTAATGGCAGCAGTTCGGGAGGTCTGGTCACACTATATTGCAGTTTCTAGTCTATCTCCTCTGCTCCTCCCTCTGCGGGCGACAATTGGCAACGGAGGACAATTAGCCACAACAACAGAGATTAACATAGCGATTACGACAGCGCTGTCAGCATTACCCTCTGAAGTTACGAACGAGGATGCGGACAACGTGAAGCAAATTAGAGCTGACGCGAACAGTCATTTGTGGGTAATTGTCGGAGTTGAATGTGGTTTACATAGTTATAGAACAGATCAATCGACAAATCTGTGATAAATAAATAATTCCCTTTTATATTAAGAATGAGGAAGTGGAGAACATGAGTTGAGTGTGGTTTAGGTAGTTATAGAATAGATCAATCGACAAATGTGAAACAAAAAATCCCTTTTATATTAAGAATGAAGAATTCGAGAACATGAATGCAAATTGAGTAGACGTGCGAAATACACTAAGGGGTAATTGCTACACCTGAATACGGTCGGTTTAGTCAAAAATGCATCGACAGACAACAGTTTATTAGGTAAACAATTTCTTATATCACGAACGAAGATTTAGGCATATGCAACATAAAGCCAAGAATACGATGGTGCTAGAATATGCTGAAACTGAAAAAAGTTTTCATCTACACCGACATACTGAAGATGGTGACATTAAGCCCCCTCCTATGTTACGAACCAAAGTGCTGTCATATAGAGCAAGTTAAAAGCAAAGGACATCATAAGTTTTTGCTGGAAACCGTTATAGTCCACAAGGATTTCAGCCATTTGGTATCTACTGTCAGAAAACAAGAGCTTAAATAACACTTTTTAATTCATAAACGAGAGCTTAGACGTATGCTTGAAGACAATAGAAACTTAGCGGTAAATACTTCTGAGAACTGTTTCGATAACTATAGATGCAGCGACAAAGAAAAACAAAATACAGACGATAAGAAGTAAGTCAATGCCCCCCAAAATTACAAACTATAACAAAACGATAAGGTAAGAAAAAATAAGATAAGACAACTATAAGAAAAAAGTCAAGAGATAAGAAAATAAAGAAAACGATAAGATAAGAAAAAAGATAAGAAAATAAGATAAGAAAATGATGATATACGAAAAGATAAGATAAGAAAAATAAGAAAACGATGAAAAATAACAAACGATAATTAGAAAGTCAAAGTCAACAGCCAGTCTTAAGCAGGAAGCGGAAACTGTTACATCTGACAACAGTATCCTCTTTAAAATACCACAAAGGGACCAGACAATACGAAACAAAGGAGAGCCGACAGGTACAGCAGGTGACGGCGTAGATGATTATGGATGCATCAACAGATAATTAGCCATTGAATACATTGCAGTAATACCCAAAGCGAGGTTGATAATGGCGTGTTGTGTTTGTTTTTTGCATCAAAGTGAAACGCTACTCCCTTTTACTCAAAGCGGCCGGGCAGGTGACTCCGCCCACGTAATTATCGGCCTATTAGCGGATCAAACGCTTGGAAACACAAACAGATGGAACAATAAGCACCACAACGCAGACTAATGAGCGGGAGCCGATGCTGACTCACTGAGGAAATAGAAATACGTCCCATTACGTCTTGAATGTGTCTACGATTACACTTTTTACAACATGAAATTCACAAACACATCAAACTCCATTACAGAAACACTAAAACGACATACAATGGCTCAAAATGAAGCATCAAACGACAATTATAGGACAGAAAAACAAAAACTGAAACCATTTAAGGAAAAACACGCAAAGTTGAAAGTTCGTAGGTACATCAAATCTCTTTATAGAAACATTAAAAAGATCAGCAAACGATAAACATGAAGCATGAAACGTTAAATATATGGCGGTAAAACAAAAATAACTTAAATGGTGTAGAAATAACAAAAGAAAAAGACTCACCGTATAGACAACAAATGAAAAATAACCAAAGATGAAAATATACCTTATAAAAGTGGATGCTGAAACAGAACTTTAAACTCGAAAATAAAATAAAATAAACCGCAGCATATAAATAACAACACACGACATGGACCACTGCAATGGGACCCCGCCCTACTCTTACCCTCTGAGATGACGACGCCCTGTTTCTCGCTTGAATCCTTTAGCAGCGGCAGAATCCTAAACTTCATCTGATCCTGGGAGACGCGGCGCTGACAGGAGAACAAACAAGCCGTCCCAGGTGGTGGCAGAGTTGGCAGGGCAGGAGCGTAAGCCTGAGGTGTTATTCTGACGTAGTGACGCTTAGTCTTCGGAGAGAAATGGTACGTCACGCGGCTGGTCTCCCGAAGTGGCAAGGTAAGATGACGGGTGATCAGAGGGGCGAGGAGAAAGGTAAGGAGGAGGGAAAGGGAAAAGAAAGGAAATAAAATGTGAAGAGAGAAGGATAGGAAAGTAGAGGTGAACGCGGATGAACACTTAAGAAAAAGTAGACAATGAAAATTATTAGGAAAAAAATACAATAATGAAACCTAAACAACAGAAGCTAAAACACATAAGATGAAAAAAGATGCTGGGGGAAAAATGAGTCGAGTGAAAGAAAAGGAACTAAGAAAAGAAGGAAAGTGAGGAAGAACAAGAACACTGAGGGGGAAAAAGAGAGGAATAAGAGGAAGGTAAATAAGAAGATAAAAAAGAGGCAGAGAAAGAAAGAAAGTGAGGAAGAACAAGAAAACAGAGGGGAAAAAAAGAGAAAAATGAGAGCAAGGCAACTAAGGAGAAAGTGAAAAAGATCATGAAAACTGAGGGGAAAACGAGAGAAGAATGTGAGGAAGGTAAATAAGAAGATAAAAAGAGAGGCAGAGAAAGAAAACTGAAGGGAGAAACAAGAGAAGAACGAGAAAAAGGGAACTAAAAAGAGAAAGTGAGGCAGATCAAAAAAACTGGTGTGAACAAGAGAAACAAGAGAAGAACGGGAAAAAGGAAACTAAAAAGAGAGAGTGAGGCAAAGAAAGAAAACTGGTGGGAAAAAACAAAGAAGAATGAATGAAAGAGAAAGCGAGGCAGAGCAGCAACACTGAGGAAAAAAACAAGAAAGACGAATGAGAGAAAGACAACTAAGAAGAAAAAAAAAAGTGAGAACAAGAAAATTGACCTCCATCCCTCAAGAGCTGAGAAACAACACACCTTCTTACCTGGAAACGAACACACCTGGACACACACACACTCTCGCCTCTCCCATGAGCCTTACAGTGTGTGCAGAAAACAGCGTCCGAGTCGCAACAAAGAGGTAAATTACGTCCACCAGAGGAAGGCAAGCATAGCATATAAAGGGTCTATTCCACGCTAACGTATTAAATAGGTGGCCATTCGCTTCATTAGGTATTCAGCTGGGTTGGCTTAATATTCAAATGGTCTTACATATGCACGATAGAGCGGCTGGAGATCTTGGTTAACGCGGCATCTCGGCCCGGGGCGAAACACGCTATTTGGCAGTCTTTTGTTTCGCCCCGGAACGCAGACTACGCTAAAGAAAAGAAAACGGGAACTTAGCAGGCAGAAAACATGATGCTGTAATCTTCTTTCACATTTATCTTTATTGTTTCATTTTTGCTTTAGCAACGTGGATGCGAATTTCCTACAAGAAGACATCACCAAGCTTCAGGAGTGGAACAAAAAGTGGCTGCTCCAATTTAGTGAAGAAAAATGTGAGGTCATGCATCTTGGGAGGGGAAATCCAGCATACCAATACCACATGGGAAACACTCCACTACCCACCACAGAGGCACAGAAAGACCTGGGAGCATATTTTACCAGGCTACCAGTGAAGGCGAAATCCGTGCCAATCACAGCGGACGGGTTAGTATATAGGACACAAAATTAGCTATAACCACACGGGAACTTAAAACACATAAAACATATCGCTGTAGTCTTCCACGCTTTCCAAAATTTAACTTCGGCGAAACGGAGATATATTTCACTATAGGCAAGTTGTACAGGAATAGTAAATAAATAAAAGCCACCTAAAAACACAATCACTTACTCTTCCTTCTTACTTTTCTCCTCCTTCATCTTTCTTTCTCATCCATATTCTCGTTTTATTTTGGCTTCAAGTATAACCCAAAAATCTTCACAAACAAAACTACCAGAAAATAAAGGAGGAAGAAGAAGCTAAAAATACCACCATAGGAAAAAAAATATATATGCACGCACTCTCCTCCTCTAAACTCCTCTTCCTTCTTCCTCTTTTCCCTTTCTCCTCCTCCTCTCCTTTCACTCTCCACTTAAGAAAAAAAACTAGTAAGTCTCCTCTCCTTATTTCTCTCCTCCTTTTACCATCTTTCGTATGTACAGTCTTTTCATTTCCGCTTTGACTAGGACACTAAATTCTTCACAAAAAAAAAAGCTAAAATAAATAAGGAAGAAAAAAAACAGTTACAATATGCGGAAAGAATATATATACATGCACGCACTCTCCTCCTCTAAATTCCTCCTCCCTCTTTTTTCTTTTCCCTTCCTCCTCCTCCTCCTCCTCCTCCTCTCCTTTCACTCTCCGCCTCCCCTCACTTTCCTCCCCTCATAACCTGCAGCATCCCTCATCAGCATGTTAACCTTTCCTCTCTTTCCTCTTCCCTTTACTCTCCTCTCCCCTCATTCTACCAATGCACGAGAGAGAGCGAGAGACAGACAGACAGACAGATAGAACAGAGAATGCTATATCAACGTCTTTCTTTATATACAAATTCCTTTTCTCCTCTTCCTTCCCTTACTATCTCATCCCCTCCATTTAATCTTCTTGCCCTCTGCCCTTGAGCTGCTTCCTTTACTGCAAAAAAAATCTACAGACAGACAGATAGATGGATATAGATAGACAGATAAATATACACACATACAAGGACAGGCAAGAGAGGTGGTATGCAAACCTAACCCCAGCCATCGCCTCATCAGAGCTCTCATCCTTTCCCCGGCCTGTCAGCTTCCCACAACCTCACGCAGTTCATGGACACGCGCGCACCCCTCGACACACAAAGCCTGAAGGTGTGTGCGCCTGTAACGAGTCCCGACGGCCTTGTCTGGCTCCCCACGTCACCGGCAGGCAAAGAGAAGGCTGGCCTCAAATACTCGGAAGCCTCTACGTCCATTGTTTGTCCTCCAACCGCGCTTGAGGTCAGGAGAAAGATGAATTTAATGACGGCCTCTCGCGCGTCCGACAGATTGATGGTTGTGGTGGTGATGGTGGAGATTGTGATGCTGATGTTAGTGATGCAAGAGGAGGAGGAGGGCGAGGACGAAAAGGAAGAGGAGGAAAGAGATGAAACACAAATACTAGGGACCAGGAGGAAAAGGAAAGGCGATGGTGAGACAGGAGGGAAGAAGGACGAGGGTAAATTGAAGAGGAGGAAAAGAGGAAATGAAACACTATTAGCAGAGAGACCAAGAGGAAGAGGAATGGTGATGGTAAGAGAGATAGTCGTGTTCATAGTGACGTTGGTGATGGTGTTTGTTGTGATGGTGACACAAGTGAAGTAAGAGATGGAGGAAGAGGACAAGCAGGAAGAGGAGGAAAGAGGAAATGAAACAAATACCAGAGACCAAGGGGAAGAGGTAAGGTAATGGAAATATAGATGTTGGTGTTACTAGTGGGACATGAGGAACAGAAAGCACAGGAAGACGGAAATAATAAAATAAAAAAAAATGGAAAAAAGACACGATGATGAGAAATGCTGATAATTAGAGATTTTTCCGATAATAATAGTGAAGAAATGCGAAAAAAGGAAGAGGGCGAGGAGGAATAAAGCAAAAACAAAAAACAATTAAAAGGGAGCAGGGGGAGGAGGAAAATGTGAGAAAAAGACAAAATATATAGCAATGTTGGCAAAAGGGATGATGTTGCAAGAGACTGAACTGACACGAATACGAGGGAGACGAGGAAGAGAAGAGGAGAGGAGAACTGAAGGAGAATATATACAAAGAGAAAAGAAAAGGAGAAACAAGAGGAATACGGTAAACTTAAAACGGAAATCATGGAGGTGGTAGAGATGATATTTGTATAAAACCAAAAAGCAAACAAGAAATAGGGAATAGAAGAGGAAGAGGACGAACTAATAAAAATACAAAGCCTAAAGAAGAAGAGAAACATGGATAAACTAGAAGAAAAAGGGAATATAGAAACAAAGGCAACGTTGGTGAGACCGCAGAAGGAAGATATGTAGAAGGATAAAGAGAGGAAGACTAGCAAAAACATAACAGAAAACCAAACATAAAAGAGAAAGATCAGAAAAAGGGAATATGAACACGGGAACAATCATAAAAGAGAAAGATAAGAGAAAAGGAATATGAAAACGGGAACAATCATAAAAGAGAAAGGTAAGAGGAAGGAAATATGAACACGGGAACAATCATAAACAATCATAGGTAAAAGAGAAAGAGCCAGAGAAGGGAATATGGAAACGGAGACAAAGAAACAGCAAATCTAGTCCGAGAATACCCACAGAATAGGAAGAACAGTGGAAGCAATACGAAGAAGAAAAGCAAATCTGTGAGACTAATGGAATGGCACGCAGACAACAAAGAAGGAAAAAGTGATAGGATATGAGAACGAAGATGGACGAAATGAAAAACGCAAAGAAATAATAATCCCGAAGAGCAAGAGAAAAGTAGATTGAGAAAATGAGAAAAAAAGAAATATAAAACCAAATTAATGATGGTGAGAATGTAAAGGTAATGAGATTTGATGAGGAATAAAAAGAGAAAGATGAAAATGAATGACGATAACGGAAGAGAGAGAGAGAGAGAGAGAGAGAGAGAGAGAGAGAGAGAGAGAGAGAGAGAGAGAGAGAGAGAGAGAGAGAGAGAGAGAGAGAGAAAAGAGAGAGAAGGAGACGGAAATGGAAACAAAAGGAGGTCAATTATGTGAGGCAGTGTAGAGAAGGAAGAAGAGAAAGAGAAAGAGAAGAGAAAGAGAAGAGAAATGAAAAGGAGAACAGGAGGAGGAAGGAAACTCGATAGGGAGAATGGAAGGAGAGAAACAGTGGAGGGGAGGAAAGACGAAAGGGAAAAACAAAAGAAATATGGAAGGGGAGGGAAAGACAGGCAAGGTTGGCGAGAATGCAGAGTAGAGGAACGGAGAGAAGTGGAGAGAAGAGGAGGAGAGAGGAGAGGACAGCACGGCAAAGGGTCAATAGCCAACACCTAGGTCGAGAAACATTACTCTCTCTCTCTCTCTCTCTCTCTCTCTCTCTCTCTCTCTCTCTGTCTCTCTTTCTGTCTATGTTTCTGTCTATGTGTCCCTGCCTGTTTCTGTTTATCTGCATCTGTCTGTGCCTCTGTGTTTGTCTCTCTGTCTCTATATCTGTCTGTCTCTGTCTCTGTCTATCTGCCCCTCACTCCCTGCCTCTCCCTCTCCCTCTCCCCCTCCCCAACAACCCCAGCTCCAACACCTTCTCTCGAAACACAGCACGCACAAAAGCCTCCCATAATGCAACACGACGCTTCTATAATACAATTCTCGCACCTGCTTATTTTCCGGCGTGAAATACAGTATTTGCCCTCCGTCCCTAAAGCCAGGAAACGCCACGAAAGGAAAGGGGAAAAAAATGGCGCTGCAGTAAAAGGAAACCTAAAAATGGGTATATCCACAGATCCGGAAGTGCCATTAAGAAAAGACTGGCTATTGCAGAAGCCGAGGAGAGAGAAAGAGAAAGCAGCGAAGGAAGGATTTGGCGGAGAGAAAGAAAGGTAGGAACAGGGAAAGAAAGGAAGAAATTATTAAAATGAGAGAACAAAGAAAGGAAGCAAATGAAGAGAAGAACATTGAAACAAGTAAGATATGAAAGGCGAAGGAGAAAGAAAGGAATGAACAGGGAAAGGAAGGTAGAAGTGGTTAAAATGAGAGAGAAAGGAAATAAAGGAAACAAAAGGAGAGCAGAACAGAGTGAAACAAATAAGATGTGAAAGGCGAAGGATTTGGTGAAGGAGAAAGAAAAGAAAGGAACAGGGAAAGAAAGGAAGAAATTATTAAAAATGAGAGAAAGGAAATAAAGGAAACAAAAGGAGAGAAGAACAAAGTAAAACAAATAAGATATAAAAGGGGAAGGAATAGAGATGAAGAAACAAAAGTAAGTAAAGAAGGTAGCAACGAAAGGAACAAGTAAAGAAAGGAAGAAGTGGTTAAAATGAGAGAGAAAGGAAATAAAGGAAACAAAAGGAGAGAAGAACAGAGAGAAACAAGTAAGATATAAAAGGGGAAGGAAGAGAGATGGAAAAACGAGAGTAAGTAAGACAGCAGCGAAAGGAACAGTTAAAGAAAGGAAGACGTGGTTAAAATGAGAGAGAACGAAAAAAAAGGGACGTAAACGAAGAGAAGAAGAAGAAGATATTGAAAGCAGGATTACGACTTGGCGGAGAGAAAAGTACAGGGAAAGAAAGGAAAGAATGGTTAATTAAAGTGAGCGGAAACGAAGAGAAGGGAAACAAAGAGGAGAAAATAACTGATTGAAACAAGGAAGATATGGAAGGGAAGGAACGGCCATGAATGGAGAAACGAGGATAAGGAAAGGAGAACACTGATAAAAATAGAGAAATAACAGAAGAAAAAAATGTAACAGAAGATGAAATGAGAACGAGGAGGAAATTAGGGAAACAAAAGAAGAGTACCGTGAAAAAAGAATATGAAAGAGGAGGAACGGAATTGCAGAAACGAGGTCAAGGACAGGAAATACTGATAAGAAGAAGAAAGGACGAGAAGGGACAATGGGAAAAAGTGGGAAGAACATGAGAGAGTTGGAAAAGAAGATAAGAGACGGTTAACGAATAGCCACTCTCCAATTCACCCCTACAAATTAACACTTCATGCCTACCTTTCACCATTCCACCCTTGCAACTAACCATTCGTCTCCCCTCTACATATACCAACCCTCCTTGCACTTCTTCCCCCATCACTCCACCATTTCAACATCCATCACTTCACTCTTGCATCACCTAGCTTTACATATCCCTCAGTTCCACCCTTCTAAGTTAACAAACCCTTTCATCTCTCACCTTTCCAGCAGCTCAACATCCCCCCTTTCACTCTTCACTCCATCTTTCCACATCCTCAATTCCACCTCCCAGTTAGCAAATCCTTCAACCCTCGCAGCTCCCACTATTTCTTTCCACACCTCCAGCCTAACACGTTCTGGCACCCCCCACATGCAGCAGCCAATGGGAGCCTCGACTTCTGGTAATGAGCAGCTTATTGGTCTATGCTAGTTCAAGGCCGAGAGATTACACGAGTACAGAGCATTGAGCGTGTGACCGGCCAGGCAGAACAAAGCTAAAGAGGGTTGGTGTTTCATCTTGTTGCCTCGCTCCCCGCCGCGCCCTTCCCAGAAACACCAAAAAGAACAGAGAAACCACAGGCATCAAGAACCACAGTCGGCACGCGAGAGACGGAATGGAAAACGCACTCGGTAATTAGGGATACACTTCAAGAATATTCATGAGGGGTCGGAAGCCTTATCTTAAAGAGAAATACCCAGCTGGAAAATAATATCAGGGAACACAGAGTAAAGGGAAAACGTGAAAATATCGTCGGTTTTGTAGTTTGTTTTGAAAGGATTTCAAATATGTTCACACTAGGATATAAATGGTTAACAGTAGATTATTCAAAGCATTTTAAACCACATTTTGTCAACGTCCATATTCAATCAAATATAACAATAACAAAATAATGCTAACAACAACAAAAGATGTAACACCCATCAAAACGGTGCTCTGACCTGAATCCTTTCCTTTTGTCCTTGTGTTGATTTCTGCATCACATATCGTACCTTCCAATGAAAAACACGCACGCACACACACACACACACACACACACACACACACACACACACACACACACACACACACACACACACACACACACACACACACACACACACACACACACACACACACACACACACACAAACAAGCACCCCCCACCACAATAATAATAATAATAACCTGCAATAAGAGGATCATATCACCTCCTTCATAAATAAAAATTAAGCCACCTGATCGACCCGGAAGCGCATATAGAAGAGAATGAAATAGGGGATTAAATTAATATGAAAGCAGAGTGAATTATCATCCCCTGACAACTCGACGCTCAGTAGGTCTTTCACACGAGGCAGATGTGCTTTCAAAGGACAGAGGAGGAGAGCCGAGCTTGTTATTGGGTCAAACATGAAAGGAATCAGTCAAATCTCTCCGTCATGTTAGGGTGTGTAGCTATTGCATATAGGTCATGAAATACTAGGTGACATATGTGACAAGCTTCTGATATTAAGTCACCCTTTTTATTTGGGTTTGAAAATTGATGTAGTTATTTATATTTCAGTCATTAAATGTGTCTGTCTACATGTTTTTGTTTATTCTTTTGTTCTTCCGTTTGTTTGGTCATTGTTCTTTCTTTGTATGTGTCTGATTGTCCTTTCTGTCTGTCTGTAATGCATATTTTTCCTGTCTATTTGTATGTTCTTTGTCTGTCTGTCCGTGTATTTGTGTGTCTGTGTATGCTCTCTCTCTCTCTCTCTCTCTCTCTCTCTCTCTCTCTCTCTCTCTCTCTCTCTCTCTCTCTCTCTCTCTCTCTCTCTCTCTCTCTCTCTCTCTCTCTGCCTCTCTCTCTCTCTCTCTCTCTCTCTCTCTCTCTCTCTCTCTCTCTCTCTCATCTTGATTCTCATTTTGTTTTTTTTTGTCTTTGTTTCTGTGTTTTATATCTCTCTCTCTCTCTCTCTCTCTCTCTCTCTCTCTCTCTGTTCCTTTCATATGTAGCTTATCCAGGCGGACTTTTCCTGTTTATCTTTTTCACTGTAAATCTTGCAATTTCCTCATTCTCACCTTTTCATATCATCTGTCACTGGATACATTTCTGATTGCCTTTTCTTATCACCGTGTTATTCCACCTTTCGTCTCTCTTATATTTTCTTTTCTATCTCTATTACTTATGGCACAGGATCTATTTAGGACTTGTTTTGATCATTCTCTTCATTTAATTTATCTCCTTCCTCATTTTCTGTTCCTCCCTCAATATGCTGTTTTTTTATTTATTTTCATTTCGTGGTTATTGCCTTTGATTATTCACTCCACCCGGTATTTCGTCTTTAAAATTTTCTCTTCTTCTCTCTCTAACTTTCCTCTTTGTTCTGTCTTACTGCTCTCCTGCGTTATCCCCGAGGACATATATTTTCCTTCCATCCTTTTTCGCCTCCCAGTGAAACTCGTTCTTCTCCTCCCTCTTATGAAATGCGGTTTAATTATGACGGAAGGATTCCATACCAAGGTTTGCAAATCATCAACACTTCAGTTAACAAGTTTTTTTCTGAGGAAGTAATTAAGCGCTGTCATATTGGCGTCCACAGGAATGAAAAAAGTATCCCAGAAATGTATAGATTTGAGATAGGGAAGGAAGACGAGACTCTGAGAAACAGTAATGTGCAGAACGAGAAACTAATGTGAATAAGCTTTAAGGGAACAATGATTAAGGAAGGCGGGTTTCAGATAACGAAGCCCAGCACGTTAGTTTTAATATTTACCTCTGAGATATAATATTAAAGAAAATAGCTGAGAAAAATAATAAATAAATGTAACTCGTTAATATTATACCTACACAAAATGATAAGAAAATAAAGATGAGAGCCTGGAATTTTATGTGCAGTAAGAAAAAATATTAGAGGCTGACTTTACAGTAAAAAGGCAATATATGAAGAAAATTATATGAAAACTGGAGAATTTAATCTATATGAAACGTAATGGCAAAACTCAGAAAAAAACAGGATAAAAAAGAGGAAAAATACCACATGAATTTAAACTGCAGGAGAGAGAAAATAAAGCAATAGGAAAAACAATGAACAGAAAAATAGAAAAGTATGAGATGAAACTTGACACAAAAAGTAAAAAAAAAAAAATAAATAAATAACTGATAAAAAATAAGAAAATATATATTACGAAAAAAGGTTAATTATTATCGAGTGACCAAACGCCATTTCTTTATAGAGGAGCAATAAAGGAAAAAAAAGTCAAGTTAGGAGTGGTAGGACGATTGAGGGAGCTTGAAGTTGTGAATGAAGCAGGACTTAGGAAGATTGATTGGGTCAAGAGCTACCTGCCACCAGTCCCTGGAAAGATCGATTCAGCCCAGAGTGAACGGCCGCGCAGGAAGCTAACTCTGTAAAAGATGTTGAGCCGAGGAGAGTTATCGATATATATACGCTTGTGTGTGTGTGTGTGTGTGTGTGTGTGTGTGTGTGTGTGTGTGTGTGTGTGTGTGTGTGTGTGTGTGTGTGTGTGTGTGTGTCCATTCTACGAATATGTACCTATGCTTCCATTCATGCATGAGAATTTGCAAAACTTGTAGCCCTAATCCGTGAACTGAAATGTATGAGTAGAATGGTCTCTACTTCAATCATCTTATCTAATCTATCTATCATATAAATTCCCTATCTATCTCATCTATCTATCATTATCTATCTGGAAGTGTGTTCATGTGTTGGGGTGGGAATGTGTGTGTAGTTCAGGGCCTAATTTTTTGCGTATGTTGACCCTTCAGTAAGGCTACAGATGTCTCTGAGAGGTCGACACTAACGCACTCCAGCTTTTCATATAATTCTCTTCCACGCTTGAGGGAAATAAGTAGATAGAGTTGTCAGAATGAAGAAATCGGATCCGCTACCTCTCTTACTAAACCGAGAGACCGAGCCAAAAGCCACTTCAAAGTTGTCACCGATGATGGAAGTCTCTTTGGACCACAAACGCGGTTTCTTGGGTAGGCTAATGTTCTGTATCAGCAAAATCGGAAAACTTCTTTGGAGCCGACTAACAGGATAACACTCGGATTAAAGGGACTCACCATGCTCCGAGGTCAGTACATTAAAAAGCCATCAATCAGCGACAAGGGTTTTGTTTCTGAAATATTATGCTAACCGCCAATTTGCAAGTCCTTTGACATAAATAAGAGCTTTTTAGTCTTAAGGCCGTCGGGAAGAAACGGAAAATAATAGAAGGTTTATTTGAGGATAGAATGTAAGAAACGATGAAATAATAGCAAGTTTGTTTAGATAGAAGGGAATAAACGAAAACATAATAGCAATTTTATATTAAGATAGAAAGGAAGAAACGATAAAATAATAGCAAGTTAATAAGATGAAATAGAAGGAAAAGGAAAATAAGGTAGCAAAGTTTTAGGAGAATTAAGACAGAAGGGAAGGAAGGAAAATATTAGCAAGTTAATATTAAGATAGAAGGAAAGGAAAGAAAAATAATAGCAAGTTTAAATTAAGATAGAAGGGAAGGGAAGGAAAATATTAGCAAGTTAATATTAAGATAGAAGGGAAGGAAGGAAAAATAATAGCAAGTTTAAATTAAGATAGAAGGGAAGGAAGGGAAAATATTAGCAAGTTAATATTAAGATAGAAGGGAAGGAAGGAAAAATAATAGCAAGTTTAAATTAAGATAGAAAGGAAGGAAGGAAAAATAATAGCAAGTTTAAATTAAGATAGAAGGGAAGGAAGGAAAAATAATAGCAAGTTTAAATTAAGATAGAAGGGAAGGAAGGAAAAATAATAGCAAGTTAATATTAAGATAGAAGGGAAGGAAGGGAAAATATTAGCAAGTTAATATTAAGATAGAAGGGAAGGAAGGGAAAATATTAGCAAGTTAATATTAAGATAGAAGGGAAGGAAGGAAATATAATAGTAAGTTCATATTGATAGAAATGAAGGAAGGAAAGCGAAGGCAACTAGGAAAACAGAAAGGCAATGAGGAAAAGGCCTTGTTGAAAGCTGGTTATAAGAGCCACTATTCCTCCACAAATCTATTATTTTTTGGTTGTAAATTATGTGAACGAGTTAATGAGACCATTGTTCTCTTGATTGTAAAGCACAAACATAAAATTAATGAGCGTTTGTTTTGGGGATATCTAGAGTTAAACTGGTTATATGTGTCCCTAGCGTGCTTCCCTGGTCTTTCATCTCCACAAAAAAAATACGAAAAAAATCAATCAAAGGCATCATCAGGTTGTGTTAACATCTAAAAAATAATAATAATAGTAAATTGCACCTGTCAAGAGTTTCAACACAATTATTTCCTGGTTCATTTTCCCTTTAATTTATTTTGTAATCATATTGACAAAGCATCAAATCACGCACACACACACTGCACACACAAAAAAAAAAGACATCATCAAGTTTGTTATCACTCCAAAATAAAAATATGTTCCTGTCAAAGAAGCTTCTAAACATAATTCCTCTCGGTTCATTCTCTCTATTGTATTTGTATCAGCCAGAAAAGGCCCTCAAATCAATTCACACAAAAAGAAAAATAGATCAGAGCATCATTTTTTCTGTTATATCCTAAAAAACAATGCTCCCATGTCAAAACTTAAAACAATTATTTCCTCAGTTTCATTCTCTCTCTTGTATTTGCATCAGCTGAAATAGACCCTCACATTAAACAACAAAAAACAGGGCGCACACAATTGCCGGAGAGTAAACAAACGGATGAAAACTAGGCGGAAGAAGGAATGAACGAACTTAATAAAGCGGTGCAATTAAAAGTTGAGGACTGAACGTGAGATGAATTTTACCAAGTGCACAGCGAGATGAGACAGTTATCTGCGAGGGGCACTTAGCCAGGCTCTGCGAACAGAGTAGCAATGAACGCCTCGGGATTGGGAGGCGGAGGTGGATAAGTATTGCCAGGCTTTTCACATTAATCTTAAGAACCGGACGTGGAGGCGAGAACTGAACTGCATCTAAAACAATCGAAAAAAAGAGAGAGTGAATGAAGAGCGATGGAATTCACATACATAACATACATATTATAAAGACACTTTCCGCTTCTCACATCAACTATTTCTAAGGAAGGTTAAAGAGGGGATCAATCAGGTTCTAATGAGTGGTTCTTCAGGTTCATAAGGTAAGAGAGAAGGTCAGACTACCACCAGGGTCATAAAACTACCCATGGAAATGCCCACAACTGATACGAAAGCCTCAACAAATATGTAAAGTTCTTGGGCTGCGAAATGTCTCTATAAGCCACGACACTGATGTTGGGTTACTGCTGCACTGGAAGAAAGTTACAAGCTCCTCCATCATCCTCAAGAACTGGGACCTAGGCAGAAAGCTGAACTGGCATCTAAAAACAATCTAAGGAGAAGAGAGAGAGTGGAATGAAGGCGATGGAATTCATACATACGTACATGCTAAATCAGTCCTCTAGAAATGTTGGGTTAACCGTCGCTGCATTGAAGAAAGTTGCAGGCTCTTCCATCAACCTCCAGAAGAACTGGAACCTGGGCGAGAACTGAAATGCATCTATAAACAATCTAAGGAGAAAGAGAGTGGCCGAAGAGCGATGGAGATTCATACGTATAATCAGTCCCTAGAAATCATATCGTCAAATTACGCAGGAAGAAGGTTGCAAACTTTTCCATCAGCCTCAAGAACTGGACCTGAGCGAAAGTACGGTAACCTCTAAACAATATAAGGAGAAGAGAGTGAATGAAGGCGATGAATTCACATACGTACATAATCGATCTCTAGAAATCTATCGTCGCTGCATTGGAAGAAGGTTACAAGCTTTCCATCAACCCCTTAGAACTGGACCTGGGAGAGAGTGCATGCAAACAATCTTGAGGAGAGAAAGTGAATGAGGGCGATGGAGACGGCATACTTAATCAGTAGTCTAGAAATCTAGATGACAGGTTGCTGGGATTCACTGGAGAAGAAAGATTACAGGCTTTCCATCCCAGCAAGAACTGAACCTGGGCGAGGCCAAATACATCTATAACAATCTGGGAGAGAGATTAAATGAAAAGAGCGATGAGTTACATTACGTAAGTCATCTAGGTATTGGGTCACCCTTTTACGGTAGTAAAGTTATGACTTTTATTTCAACCTTAAAAATATAAAACAACAGCTCTAGGAACCCCCTGAACACCGTATTCTTAAGCGATGATTTATGATAATGCACCGTGGGGCAATACTTTAGCACCATATACCTGTCTCAAAACGATACGGGGAAGAGAACAGATAAAGAAAGAAAATAAAACAACCAGGTGGACCTTAGAAAAAAGTCAAGGGTAATAAATGCTAAAAAATTCTAAGAACTCATTATTATTTATGTCAGGCGGAGGAGGCAACTTCGTTTTTTGCCACTAAAAGTTTTCATAACGTCATTTCAAATCCTTAACCAATTAATATTACGGGTTTTACGGTGATTTTGTTTACCATCTCACTTTTGCGCTTATCCATCGAAGTTGACACGTTTACGACTCGTCTTCTCCCGCTCACCAAATTAATATACGCGCACTAATGACGTTCGTTGTAATGTATCTTCCATCTTTTCACCTAATTTGCATCCTTTTATATCTTTTCCTTTACCCCTTTTTTTTCCTTTACTTCGTTTTCTTTTTACCTGCAAGTCAATCCCCATACCGTCAGTGAAGTCTAAACAATTCACGTAGACCTTCTTTAGCTCTACGCTTTGTTACTTTTTTTTATCAAGTTTTGTCGATTTCCAAGTTTTGTTCCATGTTGACCTCTTGAAAAAGTCATATAGTGTCCTAAACAATTCCGATACGGTGTATTGCGGCAAAATAACATTACAATAAAAGTCGATCGTGTTTCTCTAACACTTTCGTTTTGGGTGAGGCTCTGTTTTCTTTCATCAGTAGGTCTGTCGAAACGTCATTTAACTCCTCAACAATTCCTGAAACAATTGCTCGCCTCCAAACTTTGACTGGTTTCCATTCAGCTAGCAGAACTCAGGCTGGCTGCTCAAGAGTCATGCAGTAAATATTGGTGTAACCCAATCCCATGACTATGGTGATGAAGGTATTAAACGCTCCTAATTAAAAACAGAAGAGAGCAGGTCAGTGTGTAATTTCATTCAGTCGGTTCAATATTGCCAGCTATTACACCGTGGTGGCTGTCTGCTGGTGGACCCATGACGGAACGTTATTTTTCACTTCCATCACTTCTTGACTTGACTGGTCAACTCGAAATAGTTTTTCCTATATTGGTTTCCACATTCTGTCTCTCGCGCTTGCCAGTAACGTGGGTTTTTATTCAGCACAGCCACTTCGAAGTCTGTAATCGCCTTTTTGGGATCATTCTGAAGCTTAGTCGTTGAGTTCCCAGGCAGCGTTGTCCGTGGGTAATTTATAAAATCCTACGAAAATGGATGGGCGTGAAAGATTGAAGCATCGTAAGGCATTTGTATACAGCTACGAATCAGTAGCAGATAGATG
This sequence comes from Eriocheir sinensis, assembly GCF_024679095.1. NCBI lineage: Eukaryota > Metazoa > Arthropoda > Malacostraca > Decapoda > Varunidae > Eriocheir > Eriocheir sinensis. Next base: position 20,207,683 of record NC_066519.1, read on the forward strand.
AACAGATATTAACGTTACATAGGAAAAGAAAGCGAGAAAGGATATATATGCACTATTTGACCTATTTCTTTCATAAATTAACGAATTATTTGGGGTATATTAACTACAACACACACCTGCATCGGTAGCTCAATCTACGGGATGGGAATAAAAAGAGCATGAAAATAGCCTCTTTCAACCATCTAGGCGCCAATCATACTAACGTTTCAATAACCTTAGCACAGATTAAAATAGGCCTGTAAGGATAGAGGCGATGTGTTTAAAGTCTAAACTTTAACTTACAGTATAATGAAACTAATATATCCGGGCATGTTGTTTCTCCTAAACCTATTCAAATTCCAAAGTAAGACCAGACACTGAAAACTAAACAAATGTAAAAATCACGATTCAGCAGCACATGTAAAAACAAAAAACACATATCACACGCTTTAAGATTGCACTATTGAACACTGACTGTTATGAATTTCTAAAAGTAAACAAAATCTCAGACAGGGGCAGTATTGAAGTTACAACTCTCAGTGAAGAAAATTAAAAAATGACGTGATAGAAGTAAAATCATCCATGTTAAACTCAACAGAATATAGCAAACGAGAATGATAAACAAGTATACACAGGATATAGTATTGTACATGAATCTGTTGGTAAATATCAGAAATATTTGGTATTAAGACCTGCCAAGAGGAAAAAGGAGAGAGAGAGAGAGAGGCGAGAGTGTTCGTAGGCAGCTACAGGCAGGACTGGGAGGCAGGACCCTGAGCTAACTTTGATTTAAGCATCAAAACAATCACATGTTTCTGAAGTTGCGCTCTCTCTCTCTCTTCTTCTCTCTTCTCTATTCTCTTTCTTATGTGTGTGTGTGTGAGTGTGTGTGTGTGTGTGTGTGTGTGTGTGTGTGTGTGTGTGTGTGTGTGTGTGCCATCATTCATTCTCTCACAGTCTGAAACAGTCAGCATTATAAATTATACACGGATGCTCCCTCCTCTCCCCCCCTCAACTCCCACCCACACACACAACTTCAATAAAAGTCCAGCTACAATTCAGTATATAATAAATTAGATTAAAACACCAGGACCTCCACTTTATTTTTTGTTCAACATTTTTCTTCATCGGATTAACACTGAACTCAGGGCGCCACCTATCAACTCGACCAGGGTTCAACACAAAGCTCAATGTTTTCCTTCCTCTTTCATCCTAGTTTTCAATGAGAGGCGAGGAGAGTACAATTTGCAAAGATAAAAACGATAGGAACACCAATGGAAACTCGTATATCTCCCGTATGAGTGGTATAAGCTGGGCAACCTGAATTTCCACTGCCAGGCTAAAAAAGAAGAGACAGTCCTGCTCGTTTGCTGCAAAACTATTATTACGTCCTTAAAATTAGGTATATTTCAGACAACAGTGCAACCTTGTAGCTGATATCAAGACTACCAGATCTTATTTTAAACATTTGCGCTTTGATCAATATCTCCACTTTAATCATGTCTGTCTATATTGATCATGGTTTTCGATAACGAATCTGTCTTCTTTGTCTAATCAGTAATTTGGCAGGTTTTCTGTCCATTTTAAGCTCCTGAGATGTCTACGTTGATGTAAATAATAAAGTAAACTAAGAGCATACACTTAACATTCTCTTTTCAATCCCTTTCTAACAATATACGAAACACATGGAAAACAAAATCAATTTCTTTCACTGCAGTCACACAGCCTGCAACAGACATCTATACCTTAATGAGCATTAAACCACCTCCCTATAACTTATTAACAGTACACATAAATTGAGACGAACCTAATATTTTTCCTACAGTTCTAGAAGTTTAAACATTATAACAGATGACCATTCCCAAACAGGCATTTTACAAGAGCATCCCCTTTCTACCTGCCAACGCCTTTAACCCCATAGACAGAAACTAAAATCCAGCTTCCATTACACTTTTACACCCAGGAGTACACTTGTCCATTAACAAGATTACTGAACTTCCCCTCCCACAAACATCTGACAAATTACACCCTTCTCTCCCTACACTCCTCCCCACCCTTCCCTCCTCCTCCACTTTTTGTTGTTTCAGTTACTCACCCCCTTCCACTTCCTGCCCAAACACTCCTCTCCTCCCCACACGTTTTGCTAAATCCACCACCTCTTCTCTTTTATGACAACTCTCTCCCTCTCCCACAATTTTCATGCCTCACACCCCTCCTCCTTTCCCTAACTTTCTCCTGCCTACAGTTTCTACCTGCTCAATTCCTCCTCTTCCTCCTCCTTTCCTTACCTCTCAATCTCCTCACTCCCCTCACTTCTTATCCTCTCATTCTACTCCTTACCATCCACTTCACCTTTCACTCCCCACTTTCTCCCCTTTGATTTCCTCACCTCCAATTCCTTCTCCCATCCTTCCCTTACATACAATCACACCTCGCTCCCCTCCCCTCTGCTTCCTCTCCTCCATTCCTAACCATTCCTTCACCTTTCCTCCCTAACCTCTCCTCCCCAAAACTGTTCAATAATATCAATCCTTCCACCCATCCCTGTCTTCCGCTTAATCACAGGACTTTCCTCCCGCAACTTCAAAAACACACTACCAAACCGTCTCCCCTTCCTCCTTTGCCACCTCCACTTCAGCAGCAAACGCTCCACCCCCCTTCTTCACTCCCTGCAGCAACCTCCACACCTTCTTCCCCAATCACCCCCAGTCCTCCTTGATACTGGCGCTCGTTCAAAATGTCACCAGCATCCCTCCACGATTGGGTTTGACATTGCATAACCGACCAATAAAAAAGGATTACGAATGCGGGAGTTGTGTCCGTAATATTGGCAATAATTCAAAATGCTACCATTAAACCGCTCCAGAAACACAATGCCAATGGAACTTTTGGGAATTTCCTCGTAAATAATACAGCTATTACCCGCTGGGCACGACGGATGCCTCCGTAACCTGCGTGTGTGTGTGCGCGTCCAAATGTGCGTGTGTGTGCGTGTATCAATCGGACAGGTGGCGGTGGGGACATACCTGCTAATTAATTAAACATCTTTTCCAGCCTGTTAATCCCTCCGGGCCTTAATATGATTATGCGGGCAGGGATCAGGTGGGATTCATTCGTCTCTGTCGCAACTGTACATCCCATCCCGCCCCCTCCGCACTTCTTTTCAACCCTCATTTACTTGTTCCCGTAATCACTTACCTGAACCCCACCATTACACAATATTCGCCAATACATCTACTTATTCTTTCTTTTATGACGCAAGCTGTTTTATGCTTCCCTGTACTGCTGCTGCCCGCCACTATTACATTTACTACTGTATTACTACAACCCTACTACTGCTACCACTATTACAGCTACTACTACATACTACAACCACTATTACAACTTCTACTACTATTGCCACCTTTAGCTCCACCATCACTAATTCAACCCTATTCTTTTTGGCCCTAAAGCTAATATATGCAGTTGCACAGAAAGAGGATTACAGAAAAAAGAAAACATTGGCTTTAGTCTCACTTTTTATTGCAATATTTTATAATCTTGAGAGGACAAAAATGTGTTGGAGGTGTGCGGAATAAAGGGACAGAGGCAGAAACAGAAATTCACTGTTCTCTAAAAGACTAGGACGCAGAGGAAAAAAATTAAATTGAGGATAAGCAGGAAGAGAAAAGGAGGGAGGCAGATACGAAAAAAGTGAGAAACAAAAACATTAAATATGGGGCCCTTTTTATGAGCAGTATTCTAAAACGCTGAAAATATCCTTACGAAAAAGGAAAAATAAGGACTAATATGAAGGGCAGGATAATGAATGAAGAAGAGGGAGGAAGGGAGAAGACTTTAAAAAAAAAGATGAAAGTAGAGGAGAACAAACGTTTCATCAATCTCACCAAAACGAGCGAATAGACAAACAGATGAAATTGATGATAAGAAGGAAGAGGGGAAGAATCGAGAGGCAAATTTCGAAAAATGAAAATATGAAAAGTGAGAGAAAACAAAAAAAGATGAAATTTGAATAAGTGTTTTTCTTTATCAATCTCTGCTGAAAAATGCAAATAGACCTACATGCTGAAGGAAGCTTAAAGAGGAAAAAATGATGAAGTAGATGAGGATAGAGACAAGCAAAGAAAATCAAAAAGAGAAACAAAGGGAGGAAAATAAGAACATGGAAAGGAAAAAAATGTCAAGTTCCATCAGTCTCCTACAAATGCGTGAACAGAATATGAATAGAAGGAATAAATATGAGGTAAGGTAATAAAAAGGAAAAGAGGAGAATAGAGAACAAATACGAAAAAAAAAGGTGAGGAACGAAAATGAAGGAAAGAAAACTCTTATCAATCGTTCAGACACTTGCAGATTGACTAGACGTAAGGAAGAATAAAAGGAATGAATAAGGAGGAGGAGGAGGACAAGAGAGGCAAGCACGAAAAAAAAAGTGAGGAAAACAAGAATCAGGAACAAAAAAAATCACCTAAAAACGTGTCAATCAAAAAAAAAAAAATTATAGGAAGAAGGAGGAGGAGGAGGAGGAGGAGGATTGAAGGAAGTAAAACAAAAAAAGGGAAAAAAAGTAAGGAAAATAACAAGTAGGAAGAACCTTTTTTATTAATCTCCTAAAAATGTGAAAAAGACGGAAAGAGATACAATTGATGTGAGAACATGAGGTGGAGAATGGAGGCAGGAAGGAAAAACACCTTTTATCAATATTCTTAAAACATGAAAAGACCGAACATAAAAAGTAAGGAAAATAGCAAATACCTTTTATCAATCTCCTAAAAATGAAAAGACAGAAAGAGATACAATTGACGAGAACGAGGTGGAAAATGGAGACAAATACCATAAACGCAGAAAAATAAAGGAAGGAAAATAACATGAAAGGAGAAGAACCACTGTTTATCAATATTCAAACGCGTGAAAGACCGAACGTGTAAGGTTTTGTCCCAGCTCCCTTTCCCTGGCAGCACGACGCGACTCTTCCACTCCGTCTGTGCATTTCAGTTTAAAAGCCCTCCATTTTCTCCCCTAAAACAACGCCAGGTAAATGGGCGCCTGACAAAGGTCGACCCCACGGAATCGAAATGTAATTAGGATTCAAGGCGTGTAAATCCCCATATCTCGTTATCTGGTTGTTTGTTGTCGGTTTGATTGGTTGTTGGTTGTTGTTAGTAGAGAGTGATCCTTTGCCCATGGGACTTATTCATCTTCTTTTATTTGTTTGTTTTCCTCTTCATTTTATTTTCTACATGGCTTTCTTTATCCTCTCGTTTTTTTCTCTTTTCTTCTTCATTGTATTTCTTCGGTTTTCTTCACTATCTTCGTTCATACTTGTTTATTTTTTTTCCCCTACTGTTTCTTCTTTTTTATTAAGGGTGTGCTTGTGTTTATCTATCTATCATTTATCTATCCTATTTATCTATATGTATCTATCTGTCTCACCAACTCCAATTCATTTCTCTATCTATATCTTCCATTTCTTTCTTTTCAGTGTTGCCATTATGAAGAATGAAAATAATAAGGGAGAGAAATGAGGTGTTGAGAGAAAGGTAGTAGGGCTTGATTACAGACTGACATTAATACAGAAAGGTCGGAAGAGATGACACCAAAACACTCTGTTATTGGAGGACGAAAGAAAAGTGAGTAGGATCAAAGCAAGGGACAATGAAGAGCAGAGAGGAAATATCAGTGAGCAAATAGCAATAGGAACCAAAATTAAGGAGAGAAAAGGAAGACTGTGACACATGGAGGGAGGACGAAAACAGGGGAGACAAAGGGCATACTACTGTGATATTCGGAGGGGAGAAAAAGAAAAAGGGATGAGGAGAATGAGGAGGAAGGAGTAAAATTAAGGGCAGAGAGTAGGTCAGAGAGAAAAACCAAGACAAAACCAAAATAAATAAGAGGAAAAGAGTAATATAAGAGAAGAAGGAAGGAAAGTAAAGGAGAGAGGTCGAGATGGACAAACTAAAGGACGATAAAAAGAAGAAGAAGAAGAAGAAAAAAGGAGAATAAAAAGACAATAACTTAAGTGGAGGGAAAGAGTCTGGAAGAGTTGAGGAGGCGAGAGAGAGAAAGCAAGTATTAAAAGGGAAGAAATAAAAAGAATCGAGGAGGAAAGAAGAGAAAACCATAATAAAGCAAGAGGAGAGGAGAGAATGCAAGAGAGAGCAGAACAAGGGAAAAAGAAAAAATAATACGAAACGAAAGAACTAGAGAGAGAGGAAGAAAAAATAGCAAAAGGAAGTGGAGAAAGCATGAAAGGTAAAAGAAGGAAGGAAAAAAGATTGCAAAGAGAAGTAGTGGAGATTTAAAAAGTTGAATGGAGGGAGTGAGAGGAGGAGGAAGGAAAAGGAAGAAACGGTAACATAGAAAACGAAAAGGAGGAAAACGAAAACAATGAAGGATTTGAACATCGTGAAATGAAAATATGTAGATGAGGTAAATCACATGGAAGAGAGAAATGAACAACAATGAAGAATTTAAAGATATTGAAACAAGAAAGGGAAGGAATAGAAGAAGATAAAAAAAGAGGAAATCAAGGATAGAGATGAGCAAGACAACATTCAGACAAACTGAAAAGCCGTCAAGAAGGAAAGAGACTGATAAAAGGGTGAAGAACTTGGAGATACAAATAGGGAGATGAAGATAAGGAAGAGGGGAGGCGGCCAGAAAAGAGATGATGGCAAAAAATAAAAAGAAAAGGCAGCAATATAAGAAAAAAACAAGAAATGGAAAATACAGGAAAGAGATAGAGAAGGAAGAGTTGGGAGGAAAACAAGCAAGAAAATTATGACAAAACAAATCTACGACAATAACTAAGAGAGAGAGAGAGAGAGAGAGAGAGAGAGAGAGAGAGAGAGAGAGAGAGAGAGAGAAATAGAGAGAGAGAGAGAAATATCTCCTCCTTCTCATTTTACTATTCTCCTCTTTCATTCCTTCTCCTCCTCCATCTTATCTTCTCCTCTTTCTCTTATGTTCCTCTCCTCCTCCTTCTCCTCCTTCTTCCTTCTCATTTTTACTTTTTCTTCCATCTCTTCCTGTTATCTTCCCTTCCTCTATGCTTCTCTATGCTTCTCCTTACCTCTTTCCTACCCTCCTGCTTCTTACCGGTAATATTCCTCCTTTTCTTCCTCCTCCGTTCCTCCTCTCTCCCTCGTCCTCCTCCTCTCCATTAATAGTATGTCTGATGTACTCGTGCTTGAGAATTTATATGAAATTTGAAATTGCCGTGACATTAAAATCGGTGCAGACCTTCGAAGAGAGAACAGAACGAAATAATCTGGAACTGCCGAACAGAATGCAAAATTAAAGCAAGATTTACAGTTGTTGTGGAAAAGACCAACCTTATCATTTCCTATAAGCACTTTGCGTTCGTTCGTTCACGTATATACACACACACACACACACACATGACACAGACGCACACACACATAATTGCTCCTCTTTTCTTGAAAGACATTTGTTTATGTTTACCCAATACCCATACATTCTCTCTCTCTCTCTCTCTCTCTCTCTCTCTCTCTCTCTCTCTCTCTCTCTTCTCTCTTCTCTCTTTGTTGTGGGTCGGTTTTGTACCCTCTAATTTTTTCCACTAATTAATTTTACTCCCATTATTTAGTTCATAAAGTAAAGGAAGAACTAGCCTCACGTCAAATGGCTTGGTCAAACCTCCTTCCTCCTCCTCATTCCCACCTCCAGCCGTGTTGGTCCTCCAAAATAAACAAGAAAAATTTAATCACATGCAGGAGGCTAATCTAAATGAAAGGTTAATACTGATATCAAGTAGAAAAAATAGGGAGGGCCAGAAAGGAGGAGGGAGAAAAAGTAAGAAAAAATTGGAGGAGGAGGAATAAAAAGGAGGAGAGATAAGAGGGAAGAGGAAGAATGTAAGGAGGGAAGAGGAAGATTAAAAAGAGAATTAGGAAGGAAGAGTAAAAAGGAAGAGGAAGTAAGAAGAGTAAAATAGTGAAGGAGGAAGAAGTAAAAGTAAAAAGGAGTAAGAGGAAAGAGTAAAAGGAGGAGGAAAGAGGAGGTAAAAAGGAGGAAAGGAAGAGTAAAGGGGAGGAGGAAGGAGAGTAAAAGGAGGAAATGAGGAAGAGTAAAAAAAAAAGGAGGGAAAGGAAGAGTAAAAGGAGGAGGGAGGAAGAGGAGAGTAAAAGGAGGAAGGAAAGGAAGAGTAAAAAGAGGAGGAAAGGAGAGTAAGGAGGAGGAAGGGAGAGTAAAAGAAGGAAGAGTGGGGAGGAGGGAGGAAGAGTGAGGAGGAAAGGAACAGTGGGGAGAAAAAGGAGAAAAAAATGGGTAAAAGAGTAGGAAAAGAGGCCAAGGAGGAAGAGGAAGAAGTAAAAAAGTAGGGAAAGGAGAAAAGAGGAATATAAAAAAAGGAGGAAGGGGAAGAGAATAAGGAGGTAGAGAGGAGGGAGGGAGGAGGGGGGGAGAATAAAAAACAGGAGAATATAAGGATTCAAGAGCTCCTTCCTCCCTTCCTATCTCTTTTGTCTTCCTCCCTCCTATTCCTATTCCTTCCTCCTGCTCCTCTTATCTTCCTACTTCCTCTACTCTTTTTCCTCCTCCGTTTAGTTTGAAAGTTATTAAATTCAGTTTTTAATCAGATCTAAGCCTCATCTTGTTATGAAAGGAGAAGGAGGAGGAGGAGGAGGAGGAGGAGGAGGGAGGAGGAGGAGAAATGAGGTCATGGAGGCGAAAGACGTGAAGGAAGAGAGGGAAGGAGGTGGTGTTAGGGAGGAGATGAGGAAGAGGAGGGAGGAGGAGGAGGAGGAGGGAGGAGGAGGGAGGAGGAGGGGAGGAAGAAGTAGTAGAAAATAAAAGTAAAGGAAGGGTGGAGAATTGAAGGAGGAGGAGGAGGGAAAGAGGAGGAGAATGATTAGTATACAAGAATAGAAAAAGAGAATGAAAAGGAAGGAGGAGGAAAAGTTGACAAGGGAGAAGGAGAGAAAAGGAAGAGAAAAGAAAATGGTTGAAGAGATATTGAGAGAGAAAAGGTAAATGGCAGCATTATAGAGAAGCCAACATCGAAAAAAATAAAATACACGAATGAAAATGAGAAAAAATAATAAAAGCAAAAATTCAAGTTACCTAAGAGACGAAACAGACAACTGGCGACCACAGCTGTGCCAAATCAAATCAAACTCTAAAAAACGCAATAGAGGTGGTGTGGCAGCAGGTGGAGTAACGTTTGAATAATGGAACCATGAAAGCAGGAAGTTGTGGAGAGGGCGCAGGAAGAGGATGGGAAGACGTTGAAAGCGAAGAAGAAGACAGGAAGTAGAGGTGAAGGAAATGAAAGAGGAGGTGAAAAGGATCAACAAGGAAGGAGATGGACGAAGAGAAAAAAAAGAATGGGAAGAAGGGAAGGAAGAGTAGAATTGAAGGGATATGGAAGGGGAGGGAGAAAGAAAGGATTAATAAAGAAAGGGAAGGAAGGAAGCAAAATGAAGCAAGGAAAAGGGGAAGTGATGGAGAAGAAGAAAAAGGAAAGAAAGGAAAGAGAGAAAAAGGGAAAAGAAGAAAGAAGTAAGGAACACAGAGGCAGAGAATGAAGCGGTGGAATCAAATGGAAGGAGGAGGAAGAAAGAATTAACAAAGAAAATGGGAAGGAGGGAAGCAAAAAAGAGGAAGGAGAGGGGAAGTGATGAGGAAGAAGAAAAGGGAAGAAAGGAAAATGATAGAAGGAGAGGAAAAAAGGAGAGAGGAATGGGAGGAGAAATAAAGAAGAAGAGGAGAGAAATAGAGGGAAATGGCAAGAAAGGAATAAAAGACAGAGAAGAATGGACAGGAAATGAAGGCGAAAATAAATGTGAAGGAAAGGGAGAGACAGGAAAATGATAGAAGGACTGGAAAAAAGGAGAGAGGAATAGGAAAGAAGAGGAGAAAGGAAGAGAAAGAAATAGAGGATAGCAAGAAGGGAATAAAGACAAGAAGAATGGAAAAGGGAAATGAGGAGGAGAAAAGAAACGAACAAAAACAAAAGGGAAAAAAAAGGGCAGAAAGAGGAAGAAGAGAGATGGAAAACAAAAAAAAAAAAAAGTGAAAATGAAGAAAGATAACAGGAATGGGAAGGAGGCAAGGAGAGATGTTAGTTCAGAAAGGAGAAAAACATGTAAAAAGCAGGCAGCAGAAAATCAGCTAATAACATACTACTTTGGCTGATGATTTATTTCTCGTCAGGGCTTATTTCATTTCCATCTCCTCTTCTTCAACTGCTCACTTCTCTATTCCTCCCTTCTCTCTCTCTCTCTCCTATCTCTCTCTCTCTCTCTCTCTCTCTCTTTCTCTCTCTCTCTCTCTCTCTTCCTCCATTTCCTCCTTCTCTTTACGGCTTCCTCGTTACTTCATTCTTCTCCTCCTCCTTCTATTTCTCTCCATCTCTTCCTCTGACTTCCTCCTTCTTCATCTAAGCCATCTCCTCTACTTTTCCTCCTCTTTCTTTTCTCGAATCATTCGACCTATTTATCTTCAGTCTCTTCTTCTTTTTCTTCTGTTACTCATTTCTCCTCTTCCCTTTAAACTTCCATACTCCCTAATATTGCTTTCATCTTGCCAAGTTTTTTTTTCTAGTCAATGTTTCTCTTTCCAAGTTTTAATGATTTTTCTTCTCGTTTTACCTTTTTTGATAGTTTTCTTCCCTCTTCTTATCTTAATCTCATTCTTTTCCTATTGTTCACTCCCCTATTTAACTTTACCCTCATTTTAACTCTTTTCTCCTTCTCCTGCCTTATCCACCTATTCACTTACTTCCCTATTTTCTCTTTCAGCTTTCCTTCTTCTGTTCCCATCACTATTATTATTAAACATCTTTCTTCTCATAACGCTCATCATTCTTTCTTACTTTTCCATGCAACGTCCACTGTTTCACACAAGATTCTCCTTTCCCAGCAGCATCCTTATGAGCCATCCTCCAGATTAACCCTCAACCCCATTCTTTTCCCTCTGGTTCTCACAATAACTCCTTTTCTGATAACCTTCTTTCTCTTCTGTCTTCCTAACCCCGTCCCTGTCTCAATAATCCACTTTCTCATCTCTTCCACGTCTCACATTCCCCAAACCACCACCATCCTGACACAGTTTGATCTCTATACGAAGACATGCTGTCAAAAAACCAATATAAAGATTAAAGCCTAGGGGAGAGAGAGAGAGAGACGATTACCTGCCATCCTCAAGATTCCTCCTCTCAGCTTCCTACAGCCTCCTCCCCAACCACACCGGCAGCGGTTTCAATCGCAGAAGTCTCGGCAAGTGGAAAGTTAATACCTTCCAGGTCGTGTGCCGGGGTGTGATCACGACCATTAGGTAACAGGGCAGGTCACCAAAGAAACTAATCGCCTCGGCCTCAATGGGAAGGTGGAGGAAGGAAGAATTAGGAAGGGAAGGGGAAAGAAGGGATAGGAGTTTGAAAGAGGTTGAAAAGAGGAAGGAAGAGGGAGTGTGGATGGAAGGTATGAGGAAAGTTGTGAGAGAGATGGGAAAAAATGGAGTGAGAAATAAGGAAATAAAATAATGGAAGAAAGGAGAGGAAAGGAAAGGGAGGAGAAGTTAGTGAACAAGGAAGAAGGAACAGGAAAAATAGGAATAAGGTAGAAAAGAAAAGGATGTGAAAGAGGTGGAGGAAAAGAGAAAAGAAGGAAGAGGAAATGGAAAAAAAATGGAGGTAGGGAATAGCAAAGGGAAAGGAATAAAATAATGGAAGAAAGGAGAGGAAAAGGGGAAGGAAAGGGGAGTCGAAAAAAGGAGTGAAAGGAAAACAGGAGGTGAGTTAGAAATAGAAGAGGCTGAGGAGAAAAGAAGGAAGCGGAGACAGTCCATGAAGACGAGGGGAAAGAACGAGGGAGGAAAAAGAAGAAGAGAGTGATAAGATAGAAAAGAGCAGGACGTAGAGAAGAGGGAAGCGGAAGAAAGAAAGGGAGATAAAAGGTAAAAAGAAAAAAGGTTGAAGAAAAGATTAAACAAGAAAGGTTAGAAAGGAAGGAAGAAGGGAGACAGAAGTGGAAAAAGAAGAGAAGAGAAGAGGGGAATGGAGGGAGCAGAGACTGAAAAAGGAGGTCATGAAAGAGAAGAGGGAAGCAGAGAAAGGAGGGAGAGGGGAAGAAGGGAATATGATAGCAAAAAAGGTTGGGGAGAAAGAGTGAGTTAAGGGAGAGGAAAGAAAGACAGAAAGGTGAAATAAGTTGAAAAGATAGAATTTGTGGAGAGAGAGGAAGCGGAGGAAGGAGAGAGAGAAGGAAGAAGGGAGGAGAAATGGAAAAAACACTGCGGAAAAAGAATGGAGAGAGTGGAAGGAGAGTTAAGGGACAAAAAGGAGAGATAGTGTAGAAAAGAATAGATAAACAGGTGGAGAGGAAGAAAGAAAAGGGAGATGGGGAAGAAAATAAAAGTGGAGATGGAGAAGAAAAACGCAACGGATGGGAGGAAGAAAAAGAAATTCAGAGACAGAAGGAAAAGGGAAAGAAGTTAAAACAAATTAAATCTATACGAACAAAGGAAGAGGAGGGAGGAAAAAAGGAGGAGGGACATAGAAAAGGAAAAAAAAAAAGAAGCAATGGAGGAGGAGAAAGAGAAGGAGGAAGAGGAGCAGAACGAGGAGGAGGAGGAGGAGGAAAAGCAGAACGAGGAAGAAGAGAGGAGGAAGAAGCTAAAATATAGGAACAAAGGAAGGAAGGAAAAATGAATGAGGGAGGAAAGAGGAGGAGGAGGAGGAGGAGGAGGAGGAGGAAATATGAGAGAAACAGGTGAAAGAGAGAGGGAAGGATGGAGGGAGGAAAGAAGGGAATGGAAAGGCCGATAGAGAAAGAAGGAAGGAAAACAGTAATATCGTAAAGGAGAATTAAAAGGGAATGGAAGGAAAGAACAGGAGTAAAGGAGAAAGACAGAAAGGATAGGAAAAGGGAAATAAAATAAAGTAAAAAAATAAAACTGGAAAGACATGAGGAAAGAGGAAAGACCAATGAAGATAAAAGAATGTCGAATTTGAGAGACAGGGGACAGAACAGAGATAAGAAGAGGAATAAAGAGGAGGAGAAAATGATAGCAAAAAGTAGGCGTGAAAAGTATAGCAGCATCAGTAGTAGTAGTAGTAGTAGTAGTAGTAGTAGTAGAGAAAAGAAGACTGGAATGTAAGTAGGTATAAAAAAAGAGAGATGCCAAGAAGAAGTGAAAGGATGAGATAGAGGAAAAGGAGGAAGAAAAAATGCAAAAATGATGAAGGAGGAAAAAGAACACAGGGGATGGAGGAGATTGGAGGAGGAAAAGGCCATAAACGGAGGGAAGGGTTACAATAGCAAAGAGTGGGAGGAGGAAGGAAAAAAAGATAAAATGAACGAGACAAAAAAAGAAGATAAAGGGTTGAGGTAACAAGAATGGGAGGAGGGGAGAGAGAGAGAGGATATACATAATGAAAAAAAAGGACAAAGGAAAACAAAAACGAGCAAAAAAGGAAATGAGGAAGAGAGATAGTTGGATAATTTTAAAGAAAGGGAATAAGAGCAAGGAAGAAAAGGGTCAAGGGTATGAAGAAAATGAAAAATAAATAGTTGTAGAGTGGGATAGGCAAAAAGAAAGGGGATAAGGGAGAAAGGAAAAAAAAGGAAGAAAAGGATGAAGAGTCCGAAACGTTGGAAGAGGAAGAAATAGAAGAAAAAAATAAATAAAGAGAAAAGGAAAATGAGAATAAATAACGTTGCAGATGTGGAGAGGCCAAAAGGAAGGAATAAGGAGAAAGGAAGAAAAGAAGAATAAAGGGATGGAGATTACAGAAACGTTGGAAGAGGAAGAAATAGAAGAAAAAATGAAAAAAATAAAAAAAAGAAAAAAGGAAAATGGAGAATAAATAACGTTGCAGAGGTGGAGAGGCCAAAGGAAGGAATAAGAGAGAAGAAAGAAAAAAGAAGAAAAGGGATGAAGATTGAAACGTTGGAAGAGGAGAAATAAAATAAAAGAAAATGAAAAAGAAAATAAAAGAAAAAATCCAGCTCAGACGAGAATCACATGTAAAGAAGATAAGAAGGAAGCGAAGAGGAAAACACTACGAAAAGCAAGAAAGGAAAAAAAATAAAGGTGGAGGAAATGCGAGAGGGAGTGACTGAGGTGGAGGGAGAGAGGAGGAGGGGAAGGCATGATGGTGGGTGGAAGGGGAGGATGGGGGAGGGGAAGGGTTGGGTGAAGGAAGGGAAGGCAAGGAGCTTTTAAAAGTTCTGCAACAAAGGTGACGCAAGACATAAGACGAAGGCGAAGTGGAGGTCAGGAAAAGTTGGTGACGGGGAGACGGAAACGACGAAAAACAGCTGTGGCGGTGATGGCGGTGGTGGTGGTGGTGGTAGTGACGGTGGTGGTGGTGGTGGTGGTGACGGTGGTGGTGGTGATAGTGGTGGTGGTGGTGAAGAAAAGGTGAGAAAGAAAAGGATTATGATTGCATTTGTGTTCGTCAGGGATTGGATAGACAGATGCAAAACAATAACAGTAGAAGTCGTAATTGTAGTAGTAGTAGTAGTAGTAGTCGTAGTAGTAGTAGTAGTAGTAGTAGTAGTAGTAGTAGTAGTAGTAGTAGTAGTAGTAGTAGTAGTAGTAGTAGCAGCAGGGGAAGGTTGGCGTGACTATCATAAGCCATAAATGAAAATAAGAACCAGGTGGCGGTGATTTTGGCAGCAACGGTGATTGCAATCGACCTAGAAGGAGGAGGAGGAGGAAGAGGAAGAGGAGGAAGAGGAGGAGGAGGAGGAGGAGAAGAAGCAGGAATAAGAGTAGAAAACGGAGCAAGAGGGGAAAGAGGTCGGGGTGGAGGAGGAGGAGAAGGAGAAGGAAAAAGAATGGGATGTAGGCGGGAGGAATTTTGGGGTGAGATAGATTAGAGTTGTTGATTTGTGGACAAACTTTAAGCACTGAGAGAGTGAATGATGTGTGTGTGTGTGTGTGTGTGTGTGTGTGTGTGTGTGTGTGTGTGTGTGTGTGTGTGTGTGCGTCTGTAACCGTGTGTGTATGCTTGTTAAATTCTGCCTTTGAATCGTGACTGTAAAGAGTAAAGACCAAAGAGAAGAAGAAAAAAAAAATACAAGCAAACGCAAAACACGACTCCGTATTGAAAGCCTCGGAAGGTTTCAACTATTCAAGTGATTGTGTGACAGTGAGGAGCGACGGATGGGTGTGTAAAGAAGTAAGAGAAAGGGAAAAAGAAGGGCAAAACGAGGCGAGGAGGAAGGCATGAATGTAGTAAGCATTGAAAAGAACCGAAGAGAGAATAAGAGGGAAGAGAAAAAGAGAAGGGAAGGGAACGTATGAATAGTGAAAGGTTGATAAACAGAAAGAGAAGAAAAATATAGAGAAATAAAGCATTGGAGCTACATTGGTTATTGGTGGAGATGAGTAGAATATGAGTGAATATAAAAAGACGATAGAAGGGGACGAATGAATAGTGACAGCTTGATAAAGGGGAAAGAGAAGAGAAATGTGAACAGAAGTAAAATACGTGAGAAGTGAAGAGAAAAAGAGAAGAGAACGGGGACATATGAAGAGCGAGAACTTGATAAGAGAGAGGAGAAAGGAAAATATAGGTAAATAAAGGGTTGTAACTGTATTGGTGAAGGATAGGTCTTGTGGAAAGGGTAGCTCGATGGCTTTAGGGGATGACTGGAGGATAAAAGACTGAGAGGATGGAGAGAGTGGTGAGTAGAACGAAGTGGGGAAATTTGATTTAGATTCGATTACAGAATGAAAGAGGCTTGTGTGGGAAGATACATAGGACAGGAAATAAAGTAGAATATATTGAAAGAAACTTAAGTGAAAAAAAGGAGAAATAAAACCGGAAATAAAGAAGTAGAAAATATACAAAGAAACGGAAGTGAAAATAGAAGAAATAGAACAGGAAATTAAGTAGAAAATATAGAAAGAAACGTAACTGAAAAAAAAAGGAGAAATAGAACAGGAAATAAAGAAGTAGAAAATATGCAAAGAAACGGAAGTGAAAATAGAAGGAATAGAACAGGAAATTAAGTAGAAAATATCGAAAGAAGCGTGAGTGAAAATAGGAGAAATAGAATAGGAAATAAAGTAGAAAATATCAAAAGGAATACATGTGAAAAAATGAGAATTGTGGAGAATAAAGAAAAATATGGAAAAAGGATGAGGATAAATCGAATTTGAAGAAGCAGAATATTAAAACATGAAAATGAATAAAGAAACAAAGGGACGCAGGAAAATTGAAAAATGAAATGGTAGGAGGTAAAAATAAAATAAAAAAAAAGAATAAGCAGCTAAGAGAGAGAAAGGGGAGGAGAGAGAAGAAATGTAAAGGAACAAAATATGTAGCTGGAGAAACACAGAGAGGGAGAGGAGGAAATAAATAGAGGGGCAAACGGGAATAGAAGAAATAAAAAAAATAAAAAACAGAAACCAAGGTGGAAAAGGAAACATGAGAAGAGAAATATAAGGAGAAAGGAGGTATAAAACAGACGTCAGGAAAACCGCATAGAGAAAGAAATGAAAGAAACGGAAGAAACGAGGAAAGGACGAAAAATGAAAGAACAGATATAAAGGGAAGAGGAAGAATAGAGGGAAAGAAAAATACGAAAAAAAGAAAAGATAAAGAAAGAAATCACATTGAAAAAAACTGGAGATAAAACAAATGAAGGCAGGACTGGGAAGATATGAAGAGGAAGGAAGAGAAGCCAAGGGAAACCAGAGATACGAAGAGATAGGAGAGAAGAGGATGAGAGGAGTACAACAGGAGGAGAGGGAGGAGAGGGAGGGTGGAGAGGAGCTAAAGGGAAGAGGACCCTCAAATCCCTCCACTGTAATTCCATTCCCTCGCAGCACCAGAACTAGAGGAGGAAAAGCCAACACACACACACTAACACACACACACACACACACACACACACACACACACACACACACACTCCTTCGCCTCAAGTACCCACACATACATTTATGTTGAGTTCTCTATCTCTCTTTATTTCTCTCTTACATACACATAAAACACACAAAAATATATCAAGGCAAACCTCACAATATCACAACTAAAAAAATGAGCAAAAAAACGACTAAACCCAGTAAACAAAACACGCATCAAAACATAAGAAAATAAAGCAAAGCAACCCAAACAAATCCAACTTCACCTGCAAACAACAAGACAAACAAACCGTACGCCAAACAAAAAGGATGATGCAATATGGAGATGGAAGACAGAACGACGGAATGCGAAAACGAAGAGGAATCACCCGGAAGGATCGGAGGCATAAACAGCGGTCGGTAAACAACTTGGCGGCGTGCTCGCGTGCTCTCCAATCATTGTGTTTGTCCTGCGTTTCATCGGGGTCACATTTTCCTTTATTGCTCAGTCTTGTCAGTTGTCGAAGTTGATATGCAGGCGTGTGTTTTGTGGCCGTGATGGTGGAGGTAAAGTTTGTGTTTGTGATGGTACGGTGGTAATGTTAGTTGTGGTGGTGGTGATATTGGTTGTAGTGGTTGTTTTAGGGGTTGTGGTACCGTGGTGGTGGTGGTGATGGAGGTTGTGGCATGGTGGTAGTGTTAGGAATGGTTGTGATGAGGATGGAGGTGAGTGGTGATGGTGGTGTAGGTGAGGGTGATAGCAGTGGTAGTAGTGGTGGTGGTGGTGTTGGTGGTGGTACTAATGTTGATCTTGTAGGAACTTAACATTATAGTGTAACAACATATATAAAAAAAGAAAACGGTCCTAAATTTTTCATGGGATACTAAAAATAAACCATCAGTAAACTTCCTTTTATGCTTTTTAATTAGCCTGAACGAAGTGTCAAAGCAAACAGAAAATAACACCTCTTCCTCCCTTCATTAACCTTATTACCTTCAGGCAGCGTTAAATGGAGCAGCAGAGGCGACACCGAGTACTCCCCTCCGCACCTCTTTTTATAAGCCTCGCAGCCGTGTGAAGTGTCATTTTAATTAAAAGGAAACAATTATCTCACTCCCCTCGCTGCTCATGCATTAGCTTGGGTCTCTATGCAGCGGCGAGTTCATCATTAAAGCACACACATTCACGCCTCCTCTGCCCTATTTATAAGTCTTGCGGTGTCTGTAGAGTGTTGACTTGCAGAATTAAAAATAATCTAAACTTCTGCGTATTTGTGAAGGATTTCCAGACTTCCTAAAACAGTAACTGAAAAATGTATATATATAAAAAAAAACGGCCTCTTCTATTTATGGTATTTATGAATCGTTAACTGAAGCAAAAATAAGTATCTGGACTGCGTTGTATTTTCTACTTGTCTTTCCAGTATTTTTAAAGCAGTAAATGAAAAATATATAAAAAAACTTTCTCTTCTACTTATGGTATTTATGCATCGTTAACTGAAACAAAAATACGTGTCTGGACTGCGATGTATTTTCTACTTGTCTTTTCAGAATTTTTAAACCGCTAACTTAAATAAAGAAAACATATATTTCCG
Organism: Eriocheir sinensis; assembly: GCF_024679095.1. Taxonomy (NCBI): domain Eukaryota; kingdom Metazoa; phylum Arthropoda; class Malacostraca; order Decapoda; family Varunidae; genus Eriocheir; species Eriocheir sinensis. The sequence continues at coordinate 20,226,084 of NC_066519.1, forward strand.
CTCCTTTTTATAATCCCTACGGTGTCTATGAAGCAGTAACTTTAACATATAAATGAAGGAAGGTAGAGGTGTTATTTTCTGTTTGGTGTGACACTTCGCTCAGGCTAATTAAAAAGCATAAAAGGAAGTTTACTAATGTGTTTTTTTTAGTATCCCATGAAAAGTTTAGGACCGTTTTCTTTCTTTTATATATGTTGTTACTTTATAATGTTGTTAAGTTTCTACAAGATCAACATAAGTACCACCACCGCCACCACCACTATCAGCACCTCCACTACTACCACGGCTATCACCCTCACCTCCACCCTCATCACCACTCACCTCCACCGTCATCACCACCATTCCTAACACTACCACCACACCAACACCTCCAGCACAATCTGAGCCTTTTTGTAACTATATTTGCCTTCCAGTCTTTCTAATCTACCGAGGTAACTGGAATAGGAGAATTTAATCAGTGTATCCCTCTCTGACCCTTTCAAAAGACTATAAACATCTCTGAACACCCTATCTACTACACTGTTATCACTTATTACTTATACATCATTATTTATTTATTATTCATTTTTATCATTACTTATTTATTTTCATTAATCTTCACACAGCGTCGACGTTACTCTTACATAAGTCGTCATTCCCAGGGCAATTTGACCCCATGAACTGAAAACGACTTCATTGCCCCATAACGCCCTCAGCCACGACCGTACGCAGGTTAATCTAGCAAAAATAACGTCGCTCTTTTATGAAGCGTAAATATAAGCTCTTCCACCTATGAACGGGTCAACGAGTCATCAACGGACGATGTAATTAACGATGAAATGATAGGTGTGCTAATTTGTTTTCGGTAATGCTAGCTCCAGTTTTTCTCTCTCTCTCTCTCTCTCTCTCTCTCTCTCTCTCTCTCTCTCTCTCTCTCTCTCTCTCTCTCTCTCTCTCTCTCTCTCTCTCTCTCTCTCTCTCTCTCTCTCTCTGTAGGTGCTGTCTAATTTCAACTTTAGTTTGCAATTCTAACTCTCCTTCATCTCCTCACCCTCTCCTTCCCTTCCTCCCTCTCTGCCTATCCCTCGTTGACGACATGCATCAGGGTTCATCACATTCATCTTAACTTTGTGATGTACGACGGGAGTTTCGCAGGAAGAAAAAAATATCTCCCAACTTCGATATCTGACTAAGCGAGAGAGAAAAGGAGAACGAAGGGGGAGAGCAGGTCGCAGGTGAAGGTGTGGAGAAGGGACAAGGTGACACAGGTAAGAGAGGAGGAGGAGGAGGAGGAGGAGAAGGAGGAAGAGCAACAAGAGAGAAGAGATAGTCAGGATACAAGGACACTCAGAGAAGATTACAATTGCTCACGGAAAGCTCAATTAATGCTAAGAGGTCGGTGTTGGGAACTTTGCCGCTGTGAAATGGAGAGTGTAAAGGTCCTGGGGATGCTGGGTCGGGTAACTGGCGTGACGTAATGAAGACGCCTGGAGGTGTAGCAATGTTGAAGTTATTGTACGGATGACAGGATAGTTATGCCTAGAGGTCTGTGCCATGAGCTGTGTCGGTGTGAAAGGGTTACTAGAGGAGGTGATGCTGTTAGTGGTGGTAACGTGTGTGGTAATAAAGACGTGTAGAAGTGTAGCAATGTTGAAGTTATTGGACGGATGACAAGATAGTTATGCCAAGGTGTCTGTGTCGGTGTGAAAGGGTTACTAGTGGAGGTGAGGTTGTTGGTGGTGGTTACGGGCGTGGTAATGAAAACGTGTAAAAGTGTAGCAATGTTGAAGCAATTGGACTGGTGACAAGATAGTTATGCCGAAGGTGTCTGTGGTGTGAGCTGTGTCTGTGTGAAATGGTTAGTTGAAGAGGCGCTGTTGGTGGTGGTGGTGGTGGTGGTCGTAACGGGCGTGTGGTAATAAAGACGTGTGGAAGTGTAGTAATGTTCGTGTTAGTCGTGGAGATAACGGCTAATTGAGGTAATGGTGATGGAGGGGATGAGGGATTAGGGACAGTAATAGGGGTGGCATAATATGTGTTTACGGGGTTAGGAGACAAGTTAAGATAAATATATAAATGAAATAAAAGAAACAAGAGATAAAGAAACCCAAAAAAAAATCAAGAAATCAAGAAATACATGAAATAAGAATCAAGAAATAAAGAAAAAATGAATCAAGAAATAAAGAAATGTGGAATAACTAGAAATAAGAAAAAATAATGAATAAACAAAGATATAAGATAGAATAAATATATAAACAAAATAAAAGTGTAGAAATAAAATAAAATAGAAATAATAACTCGCTCTCCCCCCCCAAAAAAAAAAAAAAAAAATAGAAAGGAAAATATCGAAAAGCAAAGGTGAATATTAACTCGAGAAACACCTAAACAATATTCTCTTGAAACACTTGAGAGGAAACGCCGAACAAGAGGGAAACCAGAGCACGGATTAAAAAAGTGTAGAACCGGATTAACTCTTTGGACAGATGAGATTGAGTTGTGGGTATGAGCACTTAGTGAGATGAACTGACGGTGCCTTAGGAAACTGATGTCGTAATAGAATGGAATGGATATAAATTGGAAAGCCGTGATCCTTGGAAGTGTAAAGTGGTGTTGGGATATTCTCCTTCAAAGAGGCTGTGGTGGTGGTGGTGGTGGTGGTGGTGGTGTTGATGGTGGTGAAGCTGATGATGAAAGTGGAAAATGATGACAGTGATGGTGGTGATAAATCTCTCTCTCTCTCTCTCTCTCTCTCTCTCTCTCTCTCTCTCTCTCTCTCTCTCTCTCTCTCTCTCTCTCTCTCTCTCTCTCTCTCTCTCTCTCTCTCTCTCATATCTAATTCAAGTGCAGACCACATCTCCCCATCTGTCAATACCACCATCACCACCTCCACCCACCACCAAACTCCACCCCACCCCAAACTCCACCCCACTCACTGCCTCCCTTCCTTCCCTTCCTCCCCTCCTTATTAATTCCACCATTCCCACCTTCCTCCTTTCACCCTTGACACCTCCGCTTCCTCCTCTTCCTCCTCCATTCAATGCGCTTCACCTCCTCCTTTCACTTTCCTCCTCCTCCTCCTCCTCTTTCCTGCTTTCTCATCACTCATTTTATCATTCTCTTGTTCAGCACACTCCTCCCTCTTCTTCCGTTGACCTTGTGTAGTTTTTTTTCCATTCTTCGCTTCTTTATTCTATATTTTTACTTTCCTTTTATACTCCGTCTGCTAGAACGACTGAATTTTCTAAACCTATCCCACCTCGCTTTTCTCTATATCTTTTTGACCTTTCTCCCTTCTCTCTTTCCTCTGTTATCGACTGACTCCTAGTTCCGCCTGTCTATTTGTCTGTTAGTTTGACTGTTACCAATGTATCTAAAAAGTATGATATCACAAAATTCTGATGAGTAGATGAAAAGTTTCCAAAGATAACAATTGCCTGCTGCTTTGTTTTAATGCAACTTACAGGCGTTGGTAGCGCTTTTTAATGAGAAAGAATGCCTAACAAATTAAGGAACACGTACACCAATATACATAAACAACGCTTAACTGACTGAATAGAAAATAAACTGCCACTGAAGAAGTATAATGTAGCATCCTTGTCACATTAATCTCCTGTTTAATACAATAATGAGGGAGGCAAAGGAATATACATCATCAGTAATCAGTATTCACAGAGAAGGAAAGGAAATATTAATAAATTAAACAAGAAAATCACGATGAACGGAGGAAAGAAAATACATGATAAACAGAAAAATTGATATAAAGAAGAAATAATTATGACAGTATTGGAAAGGAAATATTGATAAGTTAAACGAGAAAGCCACGATGAAAGGAAGACAGAAAATACACGATAAACAGAAAAATTGAAATAAAGAAGACATATGACAAAGTTAGCAATCTTCATGCGACGTTTGTCTTTAGTTTAATCCAATGATAATAAAAGTAAAGGAGCCAACAGTTAACACTTACCATTACAGAAGCGCAGAGGAGGGAGAGAGGAGCCGATATAAGCGGATATAAGAGAGCGAGGAGGTGGAGGAAGGAAGGAAAGGTCAGGAAGCACCGGGTAAAACAAGAAGACACAAAACTTTACACAAAAACACCTAATTCCTCCCTTCCTCACACCCGCCACGTCCTCAACATAACACAAGCAACACATAACACAGATCACTCGCGGCGACGGCTGACACGCGAAACGGAGGAATTAGGAGCGGAAAGTGTGTCCGTGTGTGACCGCCCGCATCCTCCGTACGTCAGACACCCCCGCAAGCTGTTCCTCTCCCGCTGTACTCATGACATGGTGACTCAAAAGCTTCATGACTATAGAATCGAATAAAACTATAAAAAAAAGCCTTGTGGTCTACTATTGTGATTGGTCTTATTTACTTCAAGTGTATAATCATCCATTCCCGCGTTCATTTACTGTATTTGGCATCTGTGACTTACGTAATATGGTTTAATTATGTTTGGAGAACCCGAGAGGCGATTCACTGGTTCGAATCGTGCTTCAAATGCTCTAGTCTCGACGCCTAGGCTGGCTCCTCCCTCTTCCGCTCTCCCCGCTTCCTCCCTCATCCTCCTCTCTCCTTCACCCCCCTCCCTTAGAGAGCCTGGAGAGTGCGGTCTGATAACGTGACCCTGACCATACATTTCCTCGCAGAACATGATGATCTGCCACGAGCTATAGAGACACCAGACTGAATTTGTCTTAGAATCACAAAGTAGTAACTCCAGACTGAATTTGTCTTAGAATCACAAAATATTGTCTTAGAATCACAAAATAGTAACCACGGTGAAAATATCATCTCTCGCACAGGCCTCCTATAGGGGAATAGAAAGAGTAGGAAAGCATGGGAGCTGTTATTGAGGTTGAAAGGGAAATGACGACTCCTCTCCCTTCGTCCTCCTTCTCCTCCTCCCCCCTTCTCGCTCTCCTTCACCCCTTTCTCAATCGCGTCTTCCTCCTCCTCCTCCTCCTCCATCCTACCCGCTAGTCTACGGGTTCCCGAATGCAACAAGTCTAATTGAGTGTTACAGTTTTACCTTCTCTTTACAGTGGTTTGGTTTGTTCTCTTCGGTCAACTTAGGGCTTTATAATAGCCTAATATTCTTTTTCCGTTGGCGTGAAAGTTCGATATGGAAAATGATCGTGGTGGTTTGGTTTGTTCTCTTCGGTCAACTTAGGGCAAGAGGCGTAACCATGGATGTTTTATAATATCCTAATCTTCTTTTTCCGTGGTAGTGAAAGTTCGATATGGAAAGTGATCGTGAAGCCAACAACTGTAGTGGTAATTAAAACTGTTACCTTGAACCACCAATTAGAACCTAACGAGACGATTATTGTTTCCCTCGTTGTCCGTTCGTCTACCTGCTTGTCTGTCTATCGTCACTATATCTACAGAGCGGGTTATCACATTGTCACCAACTGTATATGAAAACATCTTGAGGTGGATATGAAAAAAAGGTTAAATTTAGGGGAAAATATATCAACAGAGCGGGTTCTCATCCTCCTCCCCTTTCCCTACTTCCGCCTCCTTTCACTCCACCCTCCCTCTGTCTCTCCCTTCCGTTTCAAATTCAATAGCATCAACCATCCCTCCTCCTCCTCCTCCTCCACTTCCCTTATTTCTACCTCCTTTCACTCCACCATTCCTCCGTCTGCCATTTCCCTTTCAACCTCAACAGCAGCTCCCATACTTTCCTATTCCTTCTCTTCCCCTTCCTTATCTTCCCTCTGCTCCTCTACTTCCTTTCATGCTTCTCTCTCTATCTATCCATTCCCTACCTCTTCCTCCTCCTCCTCCTCCTCCTCCTTCTTCCCCACATCCCTTACCTCCCCCTCCTTCCACTCGCCTCCCTCCGTCTCCTTCCCCGCACTGCACCGTCTTGAAGCCCTGATTACCAGCACGTCGCCAAGCCCCACTAATCATTGACAGAGAGCGCCCATTAGTCACTCCCTAAGTAATGCTCTGCCTCCGAGATGTATTGATTAGCCAGGCATGCTGATGAGCCAGGTGTGTTGCATTGGCAGGCGTGAAAAAAGACACATAAGTGAAATAGCAAGAAGAAAAATATAACTTCCAAAAGCTGTTAAGGAAGTTAGTATAGGATAGAAAAGACAAATAAATGGAAATACAAATCTCAAGAAAAATATAACTTCTAAAATCTGTGAAGCAAGTCAGTAAAGGAGACGAGCATATATAAAAAAGATGAAACAAAGGCAAATAAGAATACTAAACTAAAAAAATTAAAAACGTAAAAAACTGAAAGACGAATTAAAGATAAATGGAACTAAAGATCTCAAGAAAAATATAGCTTGTAAAATCTGTTAAATAAGTGAGTAAAGAAGACGAACATATATAAAAGAAGAAAACAAAATGTCAAATAAGAATGCTTCACAATAAAAAAAAATAAAAAAACGTGAAAATTAAAATGCGATAGATAACTGATGAGCCAGGTAAGCTGCATTGGCAGGTGTAATTGAGTTTCTGTTGATTTGTTGAGGAGTGAGTTTGTATTGAATTTTTTGGTGCATTAGTGTGAGATATTTAAAGGTCACGTCTATCGGAGGGTTTTAATGAGGTCACGGAGGTAATTATAGGTGAAATGAGGGTATTATGGCGATGAGAGTAATTAATTTATCTGCCTGTCACTTGCCAAGGCCACTGTTAATATTCAGATCATTAGCGTGGTTATTATTATTATCATCATTATTATTATTATTATTATTATTATTATTATTATTATTATTATTATTATTATTATTATTATTATTATTATTATTATTGTGTGTGTGTGTGTGTGTGTGTTGTTATTGTTGTTGTTGTTGTTGTTGTTGTTGTTGTTGTTGTTGTTGTTGTTGTTGTTGTTATCATTAGTATTATCATCACACATCATTACTAATTATGAACACAAACTTGAAACAGGAATAGGAGGAGGAGGAGGAGGATACAGTAAACTAAGTCGTAGGGTTGAGGGGGGAGTGAAAGAGGAGAAAGTGGAGAGGACGGAGGAGGAGGAGGAGGAGGAGGAAGCACTTGAAGGAGAGAGTAGTATGAGCAGGCGGAGGAAAGAAAAGATGCAAGAAGGAAATCCCGATCTGGTGGGAAACTGTTAACTTTTGCCTGCCGCTTCGTGCAACACTCCACCTTTGGGTTCGAGATAATATGCACTGTAAAGTAAACTGCGAAGGAGATGTTTTACAATATATTTTCGTGTTTTTCTGCCGTTTTCAACTGTACTGCGAAGA